>NC_052357.1:18320758-18372936 GCF_009727055.1 Benincasa hispida | reverse complement strand
CTAAATAAATACTCTATTAAAGATTGTCACTCTAATAAAGGCTGTCTTGACATCCGTCTGCCAAATTTCATAGTCATAAAAGGTGGCAATGGATAAGAGTATCCTAATCGACTTAAGCATGGCAACGAGAGAGAAAGTTTCTTCATAGTCCACTCCCTCTCTCTAGGTATAACCCTTTGCCACAAGTCGAGCCTTAAAAGTCTGTACTTTACTGTCTTGGTCTCGTTTTCTCTTGTAGATCCACTTATAACCAACTGATTTTACATCATTTGGTTGATCTACAAGTTTCCAGACAGAATTGAAGTACATAGACTCCATTTCGAGGTCCATGGCTTTGATCCACTAATTACGGTCCACATCTTTCATCGCCTTTTTATAGGTCGATGGATCCTCTGTGCCGTCATCAGGTATGACGACTTATGTTTCTGTTAAACCTAAGTAACGGTCAGGCTGATGAAGAACTCTCCCACTACGTCAAGGCATTATCAACTCTTGAGAAGGATGTGACTGACCTAATTTACTAGTTTTATCTACTACTTTAGTAGATGAACTAGCTTTATCTGTAGCGTCTTTTGAAATTTCTTTCAACACTATTTTACTGCTTGGTTGATGATTTCTAATGTGGTCTTCCTCTAGGAATGTGGCATTTGTTGATACAAATACCTTGTTTTCTTGAGGATGATAAAACAGACCACCCGTTGTTTCCTTTGGATAACCTACAAATAAGCATAACATTGAACGATGTTCCAATTTCTTGGGATTATATACCAACACATGTGCTGGGAAACCCCAAATTCTAAAGTGACGTAAACTACTTTTACGTCCTTTCAATAGCTCATAAGGTGTTTCTGAAATACTTTTAGAGGGAACATTGTTCAAAATATGGACAACAGATTCAAGTGCATATCCTCAAAAGGAATCAGACAATTGAGCATAGCTCATCATAGAGCGAACCATATCTACTAAGGTTCGGTTTCTTCTTTCTGATACACCGTTCTATTGAGGCATACTAGGTGCAGAGAGTTGTGACTGGATCCCGTTTTCTATCAAATAGTCTTTGAATCGTATGTCCATATACTCTCCACCTCGATCTGATCAAAGCGTCTTTATTGTTTTACCTAATTCATTCTCAACTTCAGTCTTATATTCTTTGAACTTTTCAAGAGAATCAGACTTGTGATGAAGCAGGTAAACATGACCATACCTTGAATAATCATCAACAAAACTGATGAAATATTCATACCCACCTCGAGGCTTGGCATTCATTGGTCCATAAAGGTCCGAGTGTACGAGCTCTAAGGGTACTTTGGCTCTGAGACCTTTTCCGGTAAAAGATCTCTTGGTCATCTTTTCTTTAAGACAGGATTCACATGGAGGTAAAGAGTTTTCTTCTAACTGACTTAAAAGTCCACTCTTGATCAATCTCCCAATCCTATTGAGATTTATATGACCAAGTCTAAGGTGCCATAGATAGGCATTGGAAGAAAACTTTTGTTTTTTTATTCTAAGTTTCTAATGTTTTAAACATTTCAGTATTTAAAACAAAATTTGCTCTAGTTAGTCTTAACTTATATAAGTTGTCTTCAAGTGTAGCAGAAAAAATTTGAATATCTTTACAAAAAATGAACGCTTCATTTATGTTAAAAGGTATTGTATATAATTGTTCTATAATACTAGCTATAGATATCAAATTCCTCTTCCTAAGAAGTGCAAACAAAACATTTTTAAGTACTAGAAATCAATCTTCAAAAAACAACTTCAGATCTCCCACTGCTTCAGCTGAGACAACCTCTCATGTTCCAACTTTGAGGGTTATCTCACCTTCTTCAAGCTTTTTCCAAGAACTAGTTTCCTGAAACGAGAAATAAATATGATTAGTGGCTCTTGAATCTAGTATCCAGGTTGAAGTATCATATTCCACTAAACATGTTTCCACGACCAGTAAATCATATTTACCTTGTGCCATTTTCTCAGCTTTCTTCTCTGTAAGGTACTTTGGACAATTTCTCTTCCAATGTCGAAACATTTTCCTTTATCTGTATCCTTCTTTCCTTTTTTTTTATCTTGGGAGCCTGCCCTTTTCCTTTCTTTTTCATTTGAGCTTTAGAGGGTCCAACTTTATTTTTAGAGGACGATCCTCTTAAAAACTTTTTCTTAGTGGTAGCAACATTTTCTTCCATTTCCTTCCCTTTACCTAAAGTAAGGTTTTGGAATCACTGAAGCTCGTCAAGAAGGGTAGTGAGGTTAAATTCTAACTTATTTAAAGACGCATTTGTCTTGAAAGGTATAAAAATCTTCGGAAGAGATTGTAAGATAAAGCTAACCTGGTTAGCCTCATCAATGGGTCAACCATTTACTTCAGCGATATTGAAGTACATCATCATCTCCAGGACATGTTCTCTAATAGAGGTCCCCTCCTTCATCCGCTTCTTGTAAATGTGTTTAATTGCCTTGTATCTAAGGGACCATGATGGTTGCCTAAACATTTCTCTTAATGAATCTATTATTTCTTTAGCCGTAGCTAAGGATTCATGTTTCTTTGTAAAACATCAGACATGCTGGCAAGAATGTAAACACGGGCCTTTTCATTGGATTTAACCCATCGATCGTATGCTTCCCGAAAAATTCGGTTAGCATTTGAGGTTGGGGCTTGAGGACATTCCTCAGTTAAGATGAATCTTAGATCGTCAACTATCAGTATTGTGTTTAGATTTGATTTCCATGCCGAATAATTATCGTCGTTTAGTTTCTCGAAAGCTAAGAGTTGAATTATTGAGTTATTCATGCTGAAAAAGATAAACATATTCTTTTAGAAAAAACTATAATCATAAAGAAACCAATTTAATTTAGCAAAAACTAATAATGTACCCTTCATTATTATATTTTGCAATGATATTTCAAAAGTTTAGAGTAACCTCGACCGAAGGGCAGCCAATTATTCCTTTTTTGAACCAAGACAATCTTGACTAGATGCTAACCCCAGAATAACTCTTTATTCCTATAGCACTTTAGTTATCG
The DNA here is from genome assembly GCF_009727055.1 of Benincasa hispida. Lineage (NCBI taxonomy): Eukaryota > Viridiplantae > Streptophyta > Magnoliopsida > Cucurbitales > Cucurbitaceae > Benincasa > Benincasa hispida. The sequence continues at coordinate 18,369,918 of NC_052357.1, read as the reverse complement.
CTACTTTGGTCAAGAATATGCTAACATCTTAGTAATTCTTGTAAGTGTAACCTTCCATTTTTGGATTTCAGAAACCAGAATCAACATGCTCTCGAAAATGGGAAGTCAATATGAAAACTGATCTAAGAAAGCCTATCCAGATTTGGAGTTCACGGTGTTCCAAATCCTATAATACAACCCTCCGAAGGGAAAGGTCACTCCAGGGCAGACATGCAGGCGCATTATAGGAATCTCACGGTGCGACCTAATGGAAGAGACCGTGGGATATGTTGTTACATACCCCTCACCCACTTACTATAAACTACTTCCCCTATTCACCTTGATATTGATCCATGTAAACACTCTCCGAAGAGAGTCCGCTCCTAAGCACGACCCAAAGCCTTGTATGGACCTCACGATGTGAACTCTTAGGGACACTAGAGCTAAAAGTACGCTACTTCTCTCTAGCTGAAGTGTTCTATAACCATTTTGGGTATAAAAAAATACTTAGAGATATATTTCGACTAAATTAAACATATCCTAAGTCTAGGTGATAGATCCATGTATAACTCTTATACTAGATTTGAACCTATGATTTTTAGGTGATAAACAAATTTTATTACCTCACATCTCTTATGCATGCTCATTAAAACTAGGATTATTTGACTTAGACGCCAGTTTGATCTCCAGGTAGGAGGTGTTTCGTAAACCGTCATCTTAAGAACTCCCAACCTTAGACAAGATCTCCCCAGGTAAGTAAATAACTCTTTGTTTAACAAGTAATCGACCTATTCTAACTCTTTAGAAAAGTCTATTGAAATTGCACCAATTTAATCCTAGGTAAGCATGTAATTTTTATCTTTGTTATAGATTTTAAAATCTAGGTTATTTTATAACAATTATAAAATAAAATTATAACCATTATAACCCTAGAATCATACATCTATAACATACATTCATACTTAATGATCATGCTTTAATATAACACTTTATATTAAAAAAACTTAACATGCATACTATATACATTATAACAATTATAACACATATTAAATGCATGTACATGTTTACCTATGGTGAGATTTTAAATCTATATGGCATACTATATACACAACAAGATTCAAAATTTAATTAAAACATACATCAACATGCATAATTAATTAAACACCCTAAAATGGATTGGTTTTGGCTCTTAAATTAAGCTAACAACTAAATTATTACAATAATAATTTGGTGTAGTACAAAATATCGCTCTCGAACCAGCTTCAAACACTCGAACCGACCCAAAACTTCAAAAAAAATTAGGTTGAACCGGTCAAACCGGCTCAACTGGACCGGTCTAGACCGTCTGGACCACTAATGCTAGCACCTGTCTCTTATACACATCTAGATGTGTATAAGAGACAGGGTGGGCAGCGAACCGAGTTGGATCTACACACAAAATGCGGGCGCGAGAAGGCAGCGGCGATCCGGGTTAGATTTAAGCAGGTCTTGGGTCTGGACAAGCGCATGGAGCATGCGAGTCGGGTCTGGGAGCACCCTTTCTCGGGTCTGTGAGCATTTTTTTCTCCATTTTGAAGTCGTCCTCTTTCCCGAAACTGAGCAATTACAACCTAATTTCAACTCTAATGACTCTAGAAAATTTACAGACCCTTTTTCACACATTAATGCTCAGAAACATGTGAGCAATTACAAATTAATACTACAAAAAAAACTTAATTTAATTGCCAAAACCTAAAAACCATTTTTGTTTCCAATCTCAATTTTATCTAATAAATTGATACCTACCACATGTAATTGAGTAAAATTATAACACGCTCTGATACCACATGATGAGAAAAACGACATGCACAGCGGAAATGAGAATCAATTTTACTCTAATTGGCCAAAATAAACATGCAATCCTAAAAGAATTAATTAGGGTTATTTTGAAATAATACCTTTAAAGCTCTCGAAACTCGTCTATCTCCGCTCAAACACGAACCGGACAACTACTAGAGCTGACTTACTATCTTGTGGACTCAGAATCGGGTTATGGGACCCGATGGATGAAGAACCCGAGAGAGAGAAAAAAATGGAAATAGTATAGTGAAATTGGGTTGGGTTGGGTTTTTTATTCAACCCAATTTTAAAAACTTATTTTGGCAAAAAATCAAAAAGTTTTTAATCCAAAAACACAAGTCCATATTAATAGAAAAGGGTCATGAAAAATTGCATGAAATAATTTCATAAAATCCCAACACCTAGAATTCATTATCTTAGTGGGCTTAATGTCTCCACTATAAGCCAACACCTAGCCCACTATTTTGTTAGTGGAATTATCCAATAAAAGTTTGGATTTTCCTACTAACTTTAGTCAAAGGGCAAAATAGTCATTTGGTCAAATTCAAACTTTGACCAAAAAGTCAACATTTTGACTTTTTATGATTTTTCCGTGTTGACTAGTTTTGACTTTCCGAGCATGAATCCACATTCATTTTCTCGAAATTCGAATCACATTTGAATATAAGGTCGGTCAAAGTGACTTTTCAAAGTCAAAAGTCAACTCTTTGACTTTTTACATCTTTGACCATTTCTATTATTTTTGAGCTTCCGAATATGAACATATTCATATTCTTAATATTTAAATCACATTTAAATATTAAAGCTATATCTCTAAATTGAAAAACCGACCACTATATCACATATACTTGTCGGTTTCTCTCTCTACCTAATTCGAACAATTCGAATTATTCTATCATTCTATTCTAAGTTTATTCCATATGTGCTAGTAGGGGAATCTAGTGGACCTATAGATCACGGGCTCCAACGATCCGAGATTAGCTAGCTAAGCTCTCTAGACGGTGCTAATCAACATTCGTTAACTAACGGGTCATTCCACTATAGTCTCGTAGTTGCACTTCCCTCACTATAGATATATTTGTGTCCATTTGATATAACCATGATTAGTAAGCTAATCCTTCACAAGTTGTTCGTAATCTCGGCTGGGTCATAAAAACCGTTTTACCCCCGAGACTACATCTTATTCCTTAAGTTCCACTGATCCTCTAATGAACAATTGGTTTAAGGTCCAACCTATAAACCGAACCCCTCTCGGGCCAATGATAGGGTGGGGCCCCTTGTTCAAGACCTAGATTTAGTACTAAAGGGAACAACCTATCTATTATCCCTAGAACGGTAGAAGTGAATTCCATCTTGCACCCTATGTTCCAAGTTATCCACCTGATCATACCCCTAAAATGGGAGGTTTATTGGGTCAGCGATAATGAGCTGCCCTCATCTATGCAGATCTAAGGATAATTGCGAGTGAACAGGAGTTCATAGTTAGCTCAGGATTAAGATTAAGTTACCTAGGTCATCAATTAATGAAATAGTCAGTTTTATACATTAAACGACATTTAGAACGTAAAAGTGACTATTTCATGGTTCAGTCTTATATAAACTCTTTACATAGGATGCCCCCATTTTCATGTCTCCACATGAACGGTTTAGGATCACCTCGTTTGTACTAACTACAAAATGGGTCAAATCCATAGTGTCCCCAGAATAAGGCGCCCAACCTTATTCATATACGATAGACCTTTTTAGCTATATATATTTGAACTTGATCCACATTTATGTCACTATATAAAGTTCAAACTTAAACTTAATAGCCTTGGAACCTTAGTTTATCGGATTCATGAATATAGAATTTAAATTTACTAAAGATTTTCAATAACTGCTTTATTGAATAAGAATATGATATTACAAACTACGAGTTTTAGGACATAAAATCCAAAAATAATATGGTAAATTATATTCATTATTCGACAATTAATTTCTTTGTCTCTAATAACCGATTGTATGGAGGTTATTGGTGGTTTTATGGTAACCATGAGATAAAAAGAAAAATTATTTTCCTAAAATTAGAGTTGCCTCATTCGGAAAGAACTCACGGTGATAAGTTATCAAGTGGAAGAGTTACACTAAGCGATAGCTGATAGAGACTAAATGATCATGTAGCTTTGACTATACGATAGTCATTCAGCTGATTGTAGCTACACAATCGAGTTGCTAAGTCTATACGATAGGCTGTCGTTTACTAAACGATCGAGCACATTATCTATACGATAAACAACTTCTTATCTCTCACTTGCTCGATCGTCTACTCGATCGTTGTCCCCCAGTCTCTTCCTCAATCCAAGATCATACAGGGCCCACAACTCTTGGATTCTCACACCGAGAATATCAAGGTAACCCTTGTGGTGGTGTCCTCACTCAGTTCGTGGATCGAGTTAGACTCGATTGGTTTCGTGGAGGTTGTGCTCATTGTGTTCTTGTTGTTGGTAGTAGTCTGTTCGGTGCGTTCGAAAGTTGTTGTGGACGCGTTTGGACCGATCGAGGGATTCGTTAAAAATGGTTCTTCAAAGGTATGCATCCTTTTCGTTTTTCTTCTTCCTTAGTCTCTAAGGGAAAGGTGGTAACAGAACTTTCACGGTTCCCATTTCATTAGGCTTTGAGGTCGACGCAACCTCAGGTTCTATTGCTTCATTTTCTCTTTCTTCTTCTTGCATTACCGCAATCTCAAACTAAGTTGCGATGGAATTTGTTCTAATATGGTCCTTCTTTTCACCCTCCACAGTCTTCCCACTGCGTAATGTCACAACTTGACATTGCTCCGTACCTGATTCCCCCAAGTTGCATGGAAGTTCAGTTGAACTTGGCAACACTCCTTGCGGTCGACTTTTCAGCTCACTCGCAATCTGGCCCATTTGCAATTCGAGATTGTAGATGAATGTGGCCTGACGTTGAAGCACTGTCTCGTTTTTCTCTATATATTGCTTCAATAGGCTCTCCAAAAAAGAGGGTTGCGGTGGTTATTGTGAGCTACTTGCTTGATTGCTCGGTTAACCGTTGTTGCGTTGAAAGAATCCTGGTGGCTCTTCTTTCGAGTCCAGATTCTAACCTAGCTCTCTCGAGACATTAGGTTCTTTCTTTAGACTCTCTCTTGAGTAACTCTAAAGGGTATTTTGCACAGCATAAAACAAGACAATCGCAAGCAATGAACTTCCTAGGTCATGTTAGCTTAGTTCTTCTCAACCCATTCAACTAGTTTAGCTACTCATGCGTATTAAGAGAGTGAGCAGATGTAGAAATAAAACTTCCATTGAATAGATATGAAGATGAAGTACAAATAACAATGCAAGTATAATAAAGAGCCTGGTAGCAACTTCTTACTGTCAGGCGTTTACACTGTTTCTACTTGTGCTCTAAAGATATTCTCGCTTTCGTGAGAGTCGGCTTGCTCTCTGCTCTTACGCCCCAAGGTTCTCTCTCGGGTTGCCCTGGGCGATCTCCGGCGCCACCACTCTTCTCTTGCTTCGCCTTAAAAATGGAAGAAAACTATGAACAGAAGCAACTGGTTGTAAAGACAGTGAACCCATTATATATATCGTGAACCCCTTTTCTGATGAATGCACTTGGTATTTATAGAGATTCAATAGTGAAAGGTAGCTTCTCTCTCCCGGTTGTACAGATGGGAAAACTTTAATTCCTGATTGACGCGTGGAATAATTATCACCGATAAAGCTAAATGTACTTCGTGACCGTTATCGGCCGTCATCTTAATTTGGATTCAACTGTCATCAGCTTTCTGTCTCATCGCTCTTAATTGGCCTTTCACCCAGATACGCCCACCATGTTGCGCTGACCAAGTTGCGACGATCCTTCTCAGGCGAATGTTTGTGAGCACGATCAACGCAAAGTCTTGTGGTGAAGTTGCGTTCGACCAATGAATTCCTATGATCGCAATCTTTGCATTGCATTAACGCATATTCTGCACAAAAATACAAAAAGCAATAGTTCTAATGCACTGAACGCATGCGACCGCAATATTAGAGAGTTTATGCTTAATGGACGCAATTTAACATATTTCATCAATGCAATCCAACATTGTTTAAGAACTTAACACTATGATAACGTGCATTTCTGCCCGTTATCACACCCGCAAATTTAAACAATGCATGTCCTCAAGCATAAGCTAAAGATTCCTTTAGCATGTCCACCGCAAAGTTCTTTTCCTCGATTTCTCACGGATACTTCATTCAAGTCCTATATACCAGAATTTTCTTAAGTCTTATTCAAGTTTCTTCTTAAAATATTTCTAATACCTAGGGATTGCAAGCTTAACTTTCAAAAGGACTTTACTAAATTCCGGAACATCGCATGATTTATTTCAAAAAGAAAATTTTCTACCAGGGTGACAAATGATTTTATCGTTGCACAAAAATTTTCTTCATTGATATTTTTTTCTAACCTTGCGCTGATCCAAGTGCCTTGCCTCCGTTTTGGCTTGTCTCCACGTGTGTCATGCGGACATCCAACTACGAGCAATGCACTCTTTCTCAGACTAAACTCATACTTATTTGGTAGTGGAGTTGCGGTCATTTATTTATGCATTGATCCTGGTAACTTACTTTCGTTTTGGCTTGCCCCAACGTGTGTCATGCGGACATCCAACTACGGGTATGTGCCTTTCACAACTTAACTCTTATCAACATGGGTTTCCCATTGTGTTGACAGTGGAGTTGTTATTCTCAATTTTTTTTATAGTAGCAAGGTCGGAACAAATACCTCACCCCTAAATTTAAAATGTGGCAATGTCCTCACTGCCAAAAGATTAAAATAAGTTATGCGATGTTCTAGAATGCGTTGTAAAGAGAGTTTGAAAGAAAGCTAGCAAACCCCTAACTTCTAGAAATATTGCATGAGGTGACTATCTTAAGATTAAGTTGACTCTAATATATACGAAAGAAATAGAAGCATATTTTTCATCATTGAAATCATACTTGGCAAAGAAACAGAATGCGGTAACTCACTAAATTTATCTATGTCAAATGATTGTGGTGATTAAAGAAGATGCGGTGATAAAATTTGAAAAACTAACATGCGATGTGATAGCGCAAAATTTGAAATAAAAATAAGGAAGAGTACACCCCCCAAATTTTGCGTTGTCGCCCGCATTGTATTGACGCATCCATCTTTGCGGTGATCTCTCTTCTTTGGGTTACGGTGATGGAATAAGATAAGTGCTTCTTCGCGTAACATCTTCGCAATTCAGTGCCTCGATCATTGCAAGAAAAACAAAGAGAGGGTCAAATTATTTTAAACAAAATAAAACTCATTATCGCATTTTTTTTTTTTGAAATAAAGATAGTGATAATAAAATAAGGATAGATTAGAATTTGAAAAGATAGTAAAAATTCCGAGTAGTGGAGAAAAGAGTTGAAGAATTGAGGTTTCCCAAAACTTGCGTCCCTGATAAGTTGTGATCATTTGATAACGCAGGGACCACCTACTTCCTTCTTCAGTCAAAGTGCTTTAGTTCCACAGAGTCGACTTGGCGATGCCAGTCTTCTCCATGGTATGCCTTTACCTGCTACCCATTGACTTTGAATATGTTGGTTCTGTCGTCATTTGATAATTCCACTGTGCCATGCGGAAGTACTTGTCGAATTACGAACGATCCGGACTAATGAGACTTTAGCTTTCCCGGGAAGAGTCACAGACGTAAGTTGAATAGCAAGACCTTTTGCCTGACTTGGAGGTTTTTACCGCATATGCATTGATCATGCCAGCGCTTGGTGTGCTCTTTATAAATCTTTGCATTTTCATATGCGTTGTTCCTCCATTCTTCTAGCTCGACTAATTGCATCTTTCGCGCTTCCCCTGCCTTCTTCAAATCAAAATTCAGCTTCTTTTCTACCCACAGTGCTTTATACTCCAGTTCTAAAGGCAAATGACACGCCTTATCAAATACTAGTGCATAAGAGGACATACTTATGGGTGTTTTAAATGTGGTCTGGTATGCCCACAACGCATCGTCAAGCTTTATTTTCTAGTCTTTCTGTGAAGGCTTTACTACCTTCTCAAGTATCAACTTAATTTCTTGATTGGACACTTTAGCCTAACCATTCGTTTGTAGATGGTATGGGGTGGCCACTTTATGGAGGATATTGTACTTGCGCAGCAACTCCTTGATATTGTGATTGATAAAGTGGGATCCTTCATCACTTATGAAGGCACGAGGAGTGCCAAAACGAGTGAAAATATTTTTCTTTAGGAATTGGGAGACTACCGTTGAATCACTTGCGGTGCATGCTATTGCCTCTACCCATTTGGAGACATAATCGACAGCTAATAAGATGTAATGCTTGCCATGCGAAGGAGGAAATGGTCCCATGAAATCAATCCCCTATATGTCTAATAATTCCAGCTCCAAGATAGTGTTCATTGGCATTGCGTTCTTCCATGAAATGTTGCCTGTGCGTTGGCACCGATCACATTTCTTTGCATAGTCAGCCGCATCCTTGAATAATGTAGGCCAGAAGAATCCACTTTGCAAAACTTTGGTTGTAGTGCACTGCCCTCCAAAGTGCCCACCATATGATGAGTCGTGGCATTGTGACAATATGCGTTGTTGAACAACATTTGGTACGCAGAACCGAATAATCTGGTCTGCACCTATCCTATACAAATTTGACTCATCCTAATAATATTGTCTGCATTCATTCTTGAGCCTCTTCTGTTGATGATAAGTGTAATCTTCAGGGAATTGTTCACAAACCAAATAATTGACGATGTCCGCATACTAGGGCAATTCTTCTATGTGGAATAGTTGCTCATCCCGGAACACGACACTCACCTCAGTCTCATTGCGGTCAACTTCAGGATTTTCCAGTCTAGACAAATGATCCGCAACCTGAATCTCTGTTCCCTTCCAGTCAATTATTTCGATATCAAACTCTTGAAGGAGGAGAACAGCGCAATTAGTCAGAACACTACTAAGTGCGTTTCGATAATAAATGTCCAGTCCGGCGCAATCAGTATGGGTGCGTAATCAGCGCATTTTTTTAGAACTCTGAATGCGTTGAGGCAGTTGTTGTGGAACTCGAATTTTCTGCCAGCCTCTAGCAACGCACTCAGTAGTCGTGCTATCTTAGAAAAATCCTTGACGAATCGTCTGTAAAATCCGGCGTGCCCCAAGAAGCTTCGCAGGGTCTTCACGCTGGTTAGAGGTGGAAGTTTTTCGATTGCGTCGATCTTTGCTTTGCCCACCTCCAAGCCATCCTGGGAGACTTTATGTCCCAACATTATACCCTCTTTGACCATGAAATGACATTTTTCCCAGTTGAGTACCAAATTCGTCTCTTCATATCTCTTTAGAATTTTCTCTAAGTTGGCTAGGCAGACTTCATAAGTGTTCCCATAAACAGAGAAGTCATTCATAAATATTTCTATTAAGTCCTCGAGATAATCTGAAAAGATTGCCATCATGCACCTTTGGAATGTGCTTGGTGCATTGCTGAGGCCAAATGGCATGTGGAAAAAAGGAAACGTCCCATATGGGCAGGTGAATGTGGTCTTGTCTTGATCTTCAGGAGCTATCATGATTTGATTGTATTCGACATACCCATCCAGGAAGTAGTAAAAATCATTCCCTGCTAGTATGTCTAGCATTTGATCGATAAAAGGTAGAGGGAAGTGATTTTTCTTTGTTGCCGCATTCAACTTGCGGTAGTCCATGGCATATGCGCCATCCAGTGATGGTCCTCTGCGGTATTAATTCGTTGTTCTCATTTGGGACTACCGTCATTCTGCCCTTCTTCGACACACATTGCATGGGGCTGACCCATGTGCTATCTGCTATAGGGTAGATAATACCCGCATCTAAAGCCAATATATAATGATAATCTCTTTCTCTGACCCGACTACTTTTTCAGTCGTGAGGGGTGTGAGTGCTGCAGTTGAGAGAGATAGTCAAATATAGATTGACTTTTTTGTAAAGGGAGTCAGTCTTCATTATGACTGATGTGTGTGCTATGCAAGTAAGCGCACAGGAGGCACTAATTCCCCTCTGATGTCGAATTGAAGGCCCGTCACAGCCAATTGCTCGCACATGTTTCTTGAGAAATGCTCATCAACGCATTCTCCTGTTCTTTGTGAATGTGAGGAAATGATCATCTGGCATTTCTATTCTGCCTAATTGCCATCACTTCAAATGGTTGGTGGGTCTTCAATCAAGTGTTGGTGGTTCCACGCGGAAGGCTGCATTGTTTTTCGTTCTTCTTTTGACTTACTTCTTGCGTTGCGATCATCTTCTCTTCTTTTTTGTTTGTTTTTTCTACGATCGCATTGCAGGCAGCAACGGATGCGTTGGTCCACTTCTCATACTCTTCATCAGACTCTTCTTCTTCAATGAAATTCAGGATCATTCAGAATCTTGCAGCTTCTTCCATCCGGGAATTTCATGGCACGAATTATATTAAATTTGAGCTTCTATCCATTTATCTCAAGTGATTTCTCTCTTGTGGAAACAAAAAAAGTAAAATAGATTTTTGTACATCAATTTGAGCACGACCCGTTGATAGAAAAGGTGCCTCAAAATGATGGGCTCTTTGTCGGCTGCATAGTCCTAAAATGATGAAGTCAGCTGGTAAAATAATTTATCAATTGTGATCAGTACATCCTTCACCTCTACTTCTGGATGAACCAGAGATCTGTCAGCCAATTGGAGAGTCACTAATGTGGGCACAAGTTGCCCCACATTTAATTGTCTGAAAATTGAAATAGAGCAGGACCGTCAAATTTATGCTGGCCCTCAAGTCACACAAGGCTTGCCCAATATAGAGTCCTCCTATGGAGCAAGGAATAGTAAAGCTCTCAGGATCGCTCATCTTCGGTGGGATTATGGATTTGGAACTTTGAGTTAATGCCACCGTGGCAAATTTTCCAACGCCCCTCTTCTTAGTTACCATGTCTTTCAGAAACTTCGTACTAAACTTTCACGGTTCCCGTTTCATTAGGCTTCGAGGTCAATGCAACCTCAGGTTCTACTGCTTCATTTTCTCTTTGTTCTTCTTGCATTACTACAATCTCAGGCTCAATTGCGATGGAAGTTCTTCTACTATGCTCCTTTTTTTCTCCCTCCACAGTCTTCCCACTGTGCAATGTCACAACTTGACATTCCTCTTTACCTGATCCCCTCGAGTTGGATGGAAGTTCGGTTGAACTTGGCAACGCCCTTTGTGGTCGACTTTTTAGCTCACTCGTAATCTGGCCCATTTGCAATTCGAGATTGCGGATGGACGTGGCCTAACTTTAAAGCACTGTCTCGTTTTTCTCTATATATTTCTTCAATAAGCTCTCCAAAGAAGAGGATTGCGGTGGTTGTTGTGAGCTACTTACTTGATTGCTTGGTTGACCATTGTTGCGTTGAAAGAATCCTGGTGGCCCTTCTTTTTGCGCCACAGGTTGGAAATTTTGTTGTTGATTCTTCTAGGCAAATTTGGGGTGGTTTCTCCACCTGGGGTTTAGGTGTTTGAAAAGGGATTATTTTTCACAAAGTATACAAATTGTAGATTTTGCGGGCAATCTTCCATCGCATGCCCATCACCGCAAGTCGCACACCTTGCGGTGTTCTGACTGATTGCGTTGATTTGCCCACCTTGCGGTGTTGGGCTGCTGATCGCCATTCCTTGGATCAAATTCATCATTGCAGTCATTTGGTTTTGTAATGAAGTAATAGCACCATTGTTTGCGTCAGACTCTTTAAGTCTCAATCTCTAGTCACACTCTCTCTAGTCTTCATGGTTCTTGGAGATGCGATCCATAATATTTTTCATCTCATCGTATGTTTTGTCAAGCAGACCACCAGCGGTTGGTGCATTGGCAGCGGTCTGTGAAGCGAGATTCAAACCATGATAGAAAATCTCCATTTGAAGGTAGTCTGGTAACCCATTATGTGGACAATCCCAGACCAACCTTTTAAATCTCGCCCAAGCATCGTTGAGCGATTCGTCCATATCTTGTTCAAAATTTGTGATAAGCTTCCTTCGTCTTGCATTCTTGGTAGGTGGAAAATACTTCTTCATAAATTTCTCCACTACCTGCTCCTAAGAAGTGATCTCTCTCGATTCGAGAGAATATGCCCATTTTCTAGCCTGATCACAGAGAGAAAACGGGAACAACGTTAGTCGAACTTCTTCAGCAGAGATGTTCAGGAACACAAAAGTATTGCAGATTTCAATAAAACTTCGGAGGTGAGCATGCGGGTCCTCGCCACGCCTGCCTCCAAATTGACCTGTAGTCTGGATCATCTGTAGCATCACCGGTTTCATTTCGAATTTGCTTCCGTCGAGGGCAGGCCTCATGATTCCCTGAGAGAAATCATAGAGGTTTGGCGATGCATAGTCCCTAATGGGCCTATTGCGATCATTTACCAGCAGAATCAGATTCGCCATGACATTGTTATCATTTGGTGCTCCACCTCTAGGCTGTTCCGCCATCTCTTCTTTATCAGATTGTGGTTGCTGTTGGCGGTCTCTCAATCTTCTTCTAAACCTCTGAATCTTCGAGTCATAATTCGCCAGAGATTGAGAGTCCTGCAAAGAAATAAAAAAAATTACCGTTAACAAACTATTTTGCCGAAGTCCCCGACAACGATGCCAAAAACTTGATGCGTTATTATATTGAATGGAAATATGGATGATATGTATTGATGGAATTTTGTTGTGCACTGAAGTTTCCCTAGCGAAATTCAAGTGTAAATTCCTCTGAGTTTCCTGGTATGCCCAGGTCGAACACAGGGACTTGTGAAAATAGATTGCGTTGGTAATTTTGATGAAAACTTTGTGGTAACGGGGAAAATAAATAAAGTGTTTGGTTTGTCAATTGTGTTGACTAAAAATAAATAACAAATGTGGCAGAATTTGAAAAGAGTTGGTAAACGGAAAATACGATGAATATGCGGTGAACGGGTTGAGAAAGATTTCGGCTAACACTCCCTAGAATGCGTTCATGTTTGCGATCAAGCAACATGCATACAATAGTAAACCACCTCTCGGTGTGAATACCACGGTTTTTAAGGCTAGAACGCATGCGATAAATATGCGATAAGTCTACAGAGTTTACACATAAACCTCTATCTCTATTTATGCGATGACAACATGACATTCACACAAATATGTGACCACGTAATATCATTCCCATTCCTAGGATGCATATGATGCAAGTTGACAAACAGAGCTTATCTCTAAGTCTCTATCTCTTGTTTATGCAAGTCTAATCTTGCTCTTTCGAGTCCAGATTCTAACCTAACTCTCTCAAGACATTAGGTTCTTTCTTTAGACTCTCTTTTGAGTAACTCTAAAGGGTATTTTGCACAACATAAAACAAGACAATCGCAAGCAATGAATTTCCTAGGTCATGTTAGCTTAGTTCTTCTCAACCTATTCAACTAGTTTAGCTACTCATGCGTATTAAGAGAGTGAGCAAATGTAGAAATAGAACTTCCATTGAATAGATATGAAGATGAAGTACAAATAACAATGCAAGTATAATAAAGAGCCTGGTAGCAATTTCTTGCTGCCAGACATTTACACTGTTTCTACTCGTGCTTTAAAGATATTCTCGCTCTCGCGAGAGTCGGTCTGCTCTATGCTCTTACGCCCCAAAGTTCTCTCTCGAGTTGTCTTGGGCGATCTCTGGCGCCACCACTCTTCTCTTGCTCCGCCTTAAAAATGGAAGAAAACTATGACCAGAAGCAACTGGTTGTAAAAGACAGTGAACCTGTTATATATATCGTGAACCCCTTTTTTGAAGAATGCACTTAAACCTACCATTTTAGGTTTACTACTAAATGTCAAATAAAGTACCTTTAATTTTATTAAATAAATAAATTGTTTGTACATTTCAATTACAAACTATAGAACCCACGAGATTTAGGATATCAACCCCAACAAACTTAACATTAATCCTGAGTGAGTTGTGAACTACTGCCTATGAGGGCAATCCTTTGATCTATATGGGTGAGAGTGATCAGATTTGCTAACTCAATAAACCTACCATTTTAGGGATTTGTCTGAGTGAGAAGCTAAGAACACAACTAAACAAGATGGGATTCACTCATTCTCGTTTTGAGGGCAAGTAGATGAATTGCTTCTTTAAGGGCAAGTAGATGAAGGGCTAATTTCGGATCTTGAACAATGAGACAACCCATCGTCTCACTGGCCAGAGATTGGACTAGTTTATAGTTGTACTATAACTAATTGTTCATAAGATAGATCAATGGTACTTAAAGAGTTAGATGTATTACATAGTTAAAAACGGTAATTTGACCCAGCTGTAGTTACAAGTTAATTGTGAAGGGTCAACTCACTGTGATTGATTATATTTGCGAACATAAAAATATATCTACAGTGCAAAGAGTTCAGCTGTCGATCTTTAATGGAGTGGCCAACAGTTAATGAATGTTGATTATTTTAATTAAAGAGTTTAATTAATTAATCTCGTATCATTGGAGCTTCTAATCTGTAGATTCATAAGGTTCTCTTGCTAGCTCACTAAGGATAAAACAAGAAATAATTGTTTTTAAAGTAATCTGAATTATTCAAATTATTTAGGAAATTAAAAGGTGTTGATTATACTAATATGATTAATATAAAGTATAGTGTATATTGAAACATTATAGTATATAGTTAATTATAAATATAATTTATAGGTAAATCTATATAACATGTGAGATATAAATATTTGAATAAGATTCAACTATTATCTATTCATATAAATACTATAGGTTAAAATTAATGTGAATGAGATTCGTATTAAAATTATAGTTTATAAGAGTGGGTGTATTTTGAATATGATACCAATTGAAGGAATGAAATATCATGCAACGGAAGACTACAGAATCAATAAGCACTTAAATTACATTTAATTTGAGTTTTGATCATGTTGTACATATGATATTCAAAAGAGGGTTTGAAATACATATTACCTTCGAAGATTTCTCCACAAAATCAGCTGAAGAACACCAAGACCTCGCTTGAATCATCGAGAGGACTACCACCGAGATCTTCTCTATTATGCTTAAGCTGGAATGTGTGGTGGAAACACTTGAACAAGTTGAGTTGATGAGGAACGAGAGCATGGTTATCAATTCAGAACTTTTCTATTTTTCAATCTCCCACTGGTCTTCATGTATGGAGCTTCTATATATAGGTAAAAACTATGCAAATGTATCAGGTTGCATGTTGGGCAGCTCCAACTTGAAGACCAATAATAGATTTTGGTGATACTCCAAAAAACATGTTAGTGGGTTTTTCTTAAAATTGGAAAAACCTATTAACATAAAATCATTTTATAAAATCATTTTTTCTAAATTAGTTCAAAATAATTAATTTAAATAAAAAATAATTTTAATTGATTTTTAAATAATATTAATTTAATATCTAAATATTAATATCACCAATAAATCAATTTCATATAAAAAATCATAATTTAAATATTAATTGATTTTCCAATTTCGTTTAATTTCAATTAAAATAAACGTTTATAATTGTATCATATACAATCAATTGAAAACCCTAAAAATGAATTTAAACATTTTCAAATTCGTAATCCGAATTTCATACATCAATACTCAATTTGTTATTCCAATTTAATGAGCCAATAGAGGGACCTAATGGACCTACAGATCATGAGCTCTATGATTTGTAATTAATTCGTTAAAACTCTTTAATCAAATTAATTACTATTCGTTAAATATCAAGACACACCACTATAGCTCGATAGTTGCACTTTCCTCACAGTAGATATATAGCTCTTTGTGGGCTGTTCGGAGTGAGGTTGGGAGGTCTTGGTGCTTAAGGGCTATCTTGCGAAGTAGAGATAGATTCAAGCATTTGGTCCATTTGATAGTCGACGATGGACAGTCTTGTTTTGTTTGATGGGATCCTTCCTGTCGGGGGGTGCGATTTTGGATTCATATAGGTCTACGATGGTTTATGATGCAAGGAGTAGTTTGAAGGCTCGGTTGTCGGAGTTCATGGATGGTGAGGGAGGTTGGAGGTGGCCTACAACATCTTGGGAGTTACTTAAGATCTGGGGTCTTATTCAGGCAATGGGGCCTAGGGTGAGGGGGGAAGATTATTGGGTTTGGATGTGCAAATGCTAGTGGTCAGTTTTCTATCGCTAGTGCGTGGGAGAGTTTGCGTCCTCGTCATCCTAGGGTATCTTGGGCTGGTATTTTGTGGGCAATGAGTGGTATTCCACATCACTCCTTTTTTGTGTGGTTAGCTGTGAGGTGGTTGGGTACGCAGGATTGGTTGAGGAATTGGGGTGTGTTGTCAGAGGGGGGGGGGGGGGTCTTTTGTGTGAGGGAGGTGTGGAGTTGCGAGAACATTTATTTTTTTAGTGTGGGTTTGGGAGAGAGGTGTGGTCTGGTGTGTTGCGTCAGTTGGGTTTGTCGCATTGGGTTATTCGTTGGGATGTGGAGTTTAGTTGGTTGTGCCAAGTGGGGTCGAGTAAGAGGGTACGTAGTAAGTTATTCCGTGTATTCTGGTGTACTTCTATATACTACATCTGGCAGGAGCATAATCGATGACTGCATAAAAGTTGACCGAGGTCGGTGTTTGCTCTGGTTCACCTTATGGTCTCTACGATTCGTGCTCGTGCTGCTTCCTAACGGGTTGATCTAGTGTGTTTACGGATGTTTTTCTTTTTGAACTTTCCGTTGTTCTTTGTTTTGCTGTTGTCCCTAGTTTGTGGGATTTTGGTTTTTTTTTCTCTGGCTTTCTCCCTGGTGGTTTGCGAGTTTTGCGTTTTTGTGTTGATTTTGCTCTGCACTTATCTTGTAGGCTTTGTTTTTGTTTTGTTGCCCTGTCTTTGCTTGTGCTTTGTTGCTTTGATGCCTTGATCCCAGGCTGTAGGATCCCCCTTGTTGTTGTATAATAATATCACCTATTCTAGAAAAAAAATTAATTAATTACTACTTATTAACTATTAAGACACACCACTATAGCTCAATAGTTACACTCTCCTCAATGTAGATATACTTTTGTCCATATAAACCATAATCAGTAAGTTGATCCTTCACAGGTCGTTCGTAATTACAGTTGGGTCAAAATTACCGTTTTACCCATGTAAATACATCTTATTCCTTAAGTTCCCACTAACTCTCTAATGAACAATTCGATTCATAATTCTATCTATGAATTATGTCCTTCTTTATCATGAGAAGGCGAGCCCTCGATTGTTCAAGACCTGGAATCAGTACTTAAGAGAACAATCTATCTGCTAACTCTAAAATGGGTAAGAGTGAATTCCATCTTGCAGGATTATGTCCCCAGCTATTCATCCGGTCTTATCCCAAAATGGAAGGGTTATTGAGTAGTGTTGTTGGGCTACTCTCACCCGTGCAGATCAAAGGATAATCCCAAATAAACAAGAGTTCATAGCTTGCTCAGGATTAAGATCGAGTTATCCTAGGTTACTTAAATATGAAATAGTAAGTTTTAACAGTAAACAGTTGTTATAAAGAAAAGTGACTATTTCGTGGCCTAGTCTATATGCAAACTCATTGAATAGGATGCTCCCACTCACATGTCTCTACATGAATGATCTAAAGATCGTATCATTTATATTCCCTATACAAAATGGGTCGCATCCAATAGTGTTACCAGGATGAGATACCTAATTTCATCCATATACTTATTAGACCATTTAGGCTATATACTATTAACTTGATCCTGTTTATGTCACCACATAAAGTTAAAGTATTCATACTATAATCATTGATATGTTTATTGGATTTTCATAATAGGGTGCAAAATCAACAACTTTATTGAATAAAATACTCAATAATATTTTATTGATAAATAGAATGTTTAACACGAACTGCAAGTTCTAGGACATTCCCAATACAAATCATATTAAATATATGATATTTAAAGGGTTGGTTAATTAAATGTTAATTAACCTTATTGATTTAGTTATATAATAAAGTAGTTTAATATATAATCTAAATTAATTAGAATAACTCCCAATACGTGAGTGGGGAGTTATTTTTTAATAATTCCAATTCCATATCTCTCGTTTAACAAGAAGAGGAAGTTTCTGTAGAGCAATGTAATTTTAACATAGAAAACTCATTTTTCTCTCTCAAGAAATTCTCCCTCACATATCATTTACCTTTCCTTTCCCAAAATGAAAAGGAGATCACACTTCCTATATCTTGTCTTGAAAATAGCAGAGACTTCAAATGGTGGTGTCCTATCCTTGAAAATGTCGTTGTGCTCGGATAAGATTGTGTTCGTGACCATTGGAGAGGAAATACTAGAAAAGATTCTCTTCGAGGGTAAGTATTTATTCTTCTCTTTCTTTCGGTAGATAGCATGCTTATAGAATGTACTTAATGTTTATCCTATATTAAATAATTGTATATTTTTCTCTATTGTTTATTGGTTTCAAAATCGAAACACAAATGTACAACATTCACACATTTCCGCAAAGAAATTCCATTCCTTCAGACTTTACGATTGAAGATGATCAAGATGAAGAAGAACAACTTAAGTAACCTGAGTGATTGAAGATTGAGTACGAAGTTGTGGAACTGAACTCTAATACCATAACACGTATCAAATAAATCATGGTTTTTCCATTTTTACTAATCAAATGAGAAAATGAAAAAAGACATTAAATACAATATTTTGTTCCTTATATAGAAAGTTAAAAGACAAACATAAATTACAAAGATACAACGAAAATGTCAGTCGTACATGTAGTTTGTCATCCTTTAATTAGAGGAACTCTGAACCCAGAAATCACAAAGGCATTCATTAATCGTTGAGAAAATTTATGGAACCAGATCTAAAATTGGCAGATTTTATCAAAAGGGAGTGTAGTAAGAAAAGGCTGGTCGGTAATTTCTGAAACCAGATCCAAAATAGCCACCAACAAAACATTCGAACAAGGTTCCCATAATTCAATTTTGGAACAAATTAAACATGGAACTATATTATCGATGGATTCAATTTGTTTAATTTAAAAAATTGAACATTGCATTGTTCTTCCTTCCTCGTGCCGTTCACCAAGATGATGTCCTCGTTGCCTGTAGTGGTGACGAAAATATCTGCTGGAAGCCTTCCATCAATGCCTGAAGAACGCAAATTGGGACAATCTCCATGACGATAAAATGATTTTTTTAAACTATTTAATGTTTGTTTTTTAAAATTATTTTCCTACTCATCAAATGATATCGCCAAGTAAGTAAGTGGTATAATTTATCATTTCATCCGCATCAACATTTAACCGTCCAATCGGGATTTCATTAGTTTAAAATTAAGTTAGGGATCATTTAGAATCATTTTGTAAATGTGGGGACTAAAGTGTATCTTTCAAACCCTTAAGGACTAAATAGACATAAGTTTCAAACCTGGGGACCAATAGTGCTTTTTGCCCTATTTTTTATATATTAAAAGTGTTTATATTAACGTCAAATTACTATAAAGAACGACTATAATTTAAAATAATGATTGTTGCAAATACCTGCCATCGGAGGTTGCCAAAATTGGCCGACGATGGTGGTGGTTGGTGAAGATGATCGAATTCCCGTAGAAGCATGAGATTGCCTTGCTTTTAGTTTTTCGATTTAATAGAAACAAAATATAGTAGTCCACGCAATATTTGTAGAAGTAAAAAACAACATGCTATAGAAGAAGGAGAAAAGGGATAAAAGGATCTCACCTTTGTTGAATCCCGATCTTCTCGTAAATTCCTCTTGCTTGTCTCACGAACACCTCCACAACGATCAATGACACCACCGTGAGAATAACTTTGTTATTCTCTAGGACTTCAAGGGGTAGATGTGTGGTCTCTAACACTTGAAAGAGGTAGAGAGAATTTGTTGAGAGAGAATAGAGAGGAATTTGGTAGAGGCTAGGGCTTTTCCTTTTGGCACAATGGAAATCCTTGTCCTAAATAGGTACAAGGATATATTTATATGGAGAAGAGTTAAGCTCTTCTTCAAGTATTTCCTTTTCTACCCTTAATACTAGTTAATTAAATAAGTCTTATTTAATTAATTGGCATACTAATTAAATAACCATATATTAAATCCTATTTAATATATAGTTAATTAATTAACATATAAACATTGCATATTTATATGTATTTACCTCTCTAACATTATAATTAATTAATTTTTCATGAATCTAATTCACATGAATTTAATATTTGAATCTCATTCAAATATTTATCTCTTACATAATTTGGATTATAGATCACATCTATAATTAACCATTATATATTTATCTCAATAATATAAAATTCTCTCGATTGATTTGAACAATTCAAATCATTTCTCATTATTATCCTTTAACGAGCTAACAATGGGATTTTATGGACCTACAGATTAGAAGGTCCAATGATATGAGATTAATTAATTAAATTAATCAATATTTATTAAACACCAGTAATTACACTAAAGACTGATAGTTGCACTCTTCGCACTGCAGATATATTTATGTGTTCATTGAACTAATCAACAATAAGTCAACCATTCACAAATCACTCATAATTATAGCTAGGTCAAATTACTGTTTTACTCCTGTATTTACATCTAACTTCTTAAGTACTACTGATTCTTCTAATGAACAAACACAACTATAAACTAACATCTCTCAAGCCAATGAGAGGTTGAGGTCTCATTATTCAAGGCCCGGGATCAGCTATTAATGGAGCAATTTACCTATTTTCTCTAAGATCAAGAAGGAGTGAATTCCATCTTATGCAGTTATGTTCCCAACTTCTTACTCGGACAAATTCCCAATATGGTAAGTTTGTTGAATTGGCTAACATAGCCACTCTCATCCATACTAATCAAATAATTGCTCTCATAAGCAGA
Source organism: Benincasa hispida (assembly GCF_009727055.1). NCBI lineage: Eukaryota > Viridiplantae > Streptophyta > Magnoliopsida > Cucurbitales > Cucurbitaceae > Benincasa > Benincasa hispida. Next base: position 18,349,220 of record NC_052357.1, on the reverse strand, counting down.
AGTTCACAACTCACTCAGGATTAAGGTCAAGTAATCTATGGTCATCCTAGTGAAATGAAAATCTCTTCTAGTAACAGTGTTATATAGATAGACTATTCATTTCTTGGTCTGGTCATATACAAACTCTTTATATAGAATACCTCCGTTCACATGTCTCTACATGAACGATCGGGATCAGATCATTTGTAGCACTTTACAATAATTGTAACAACTACAAAGTGATCCGTATTCGTAGTGTCACCAGGATAAGGTACTTAACCTTATCCATCTACTACAGACCATTTAGGTTATTACTTAAAACATGATTCACATGTATGTCAACCAAATACATGTTTTAAGTTACATAAAATAACTTTGGATCTTAGTTTATTGAATTGAACTAGTGCAATCTAAATGTTAATAAAATACGTCTTATTTTATCAAATATATGATTTGTATTTACAAATTACAAGATACATGAGATTTAGGACACCAAATCCAATATTGGATACGATAGGAGTTGGTCATTGGTAGGGGTCACCGGAGTTGGCCATTGAGATGGTGGTCAGAGTGGCAACGGGGATATTGTTGATTATTACGGCTAAATACATTATTGGTGTACATGATATAAAATTTTAGTGACATACCAAATTACCTTCCCAAATATGGAATTGAATTATATCTAAGCTCATAATATCTTATGGTATCACCCCAAACACCCGCTAAAAGTATAATATAATTGTTGAAATGAAGAAATTGTACCTACATTTCTTTTTAGAAATATGAGGCATTGTAGTCTTACACATTCTTTTAAAGTTAAAAATTATATCTGATTTAATCAATGAAGTCTACTTATCCGCCTTATTTAACACTCCATGAAATTAAAAGAAAGAAATAAATAAAGTAAACAGTTATTTTCAAGGATTGTTCTTAAATATAGAAAAATGAATCAAAATATTTATAAAATATAGCAAAATTTTAGAACTATCAATGATAGATGCTGACTTCTATTAGCGTCTATCAGTGACATCGATAGACACTGATAGAAGTCTTCTATCAGTGTCTATCAATATTTATCGTTGATTGTTCTAAAATATTATTATATCTTGTAAATATTTTCAACAGTTTTACCATTTAAAATAGTTTCCCTATTTTCAATATTCTAAACTTTTTTGTCTTAAAAAAATTACTTAAAATATTTTTTTATTTATTTATCTTGAAAAGGTTATTATGACATAATGCCAGTAATTTTGAAGGATAAAGGAACCATTTTGCCGCAGCTTGCCGCGGTCCACATCCCATTGAATTATTATTAAATACAAATATATTTTGGGTGTTCGTTATCACTTGTATGTTAATATTCTTTTTCTTTATTTTACTTTTCTCTCTTTTTCTGTTTGTTCTCTTTTTGTGGTGGAAAAAAGAATAATTATTTAATCTAATTTCCATCTAATCTACAAGCTTTTGAGCCATAATTATTTAATCTAATTTCCATCTAATCTACAAGCTTTTGAGCCTTTTATAACCACTTAAAAATGTATACTTTGGTGTCCAAACTTTTAGATATATGGTTCACTTAAAAACACTTAAAACATTTTTAAGAAAATCAATTTAACCTTTTAAGTTTTTTTTTTTTTTTTTTTTTTTGGGAAGATTGATTGTTTAGTATTAGTATATTTGATGCAAATATGTATTATAACTTCACGAATCGATTGAATTATTGATTGCATGAATGAAATGAATATAATGACAAAATTATAGCAATCACCGTAATAGTTATTTTTTAAAAGTTCAACGATTCAAATTATAACTTTGGAGTCACTAGCTCAAATGTTTCATTTTTCTGATGATGCTCGCTCATCTCTTCTACTCCTCCTCATTTGTTTATGATTTCTCTCCCAAACCACCACTATTTTCATCTTCGTTGATGCCTTCCTCTCCCAAACACTTCTCCTCCTCCTCCTCGTGTAGAACATTCGTCTAGTGTAGTTGGAGAAATCAGAGCTCTACAGTTTCTCGACACTTGCTTGGTAAGCTAAAGAAATCAAACCTTGTTCCTGATCCTTGATCACTCTTGCTCCTCGATCCTCACTCCTCGTTCTATCCTCAAGAGCTTTTCATTTTCGTCTCCTTCCCTCTCACATGCACACTTAAATGAGATTATAAAGTTGTGAAAATTTGAAGAACCAAGAAAAATTCATGGAGAGGCTAAGAGAAGAAGACAATGCTAACGAGAGTGAAAGGCTTCAAAAAGCAAGCTTAGTTTACTTAGTATTTTCAATAATTTTACCTAATGATATCACCAAAATGTCGAAATACTTAATTTTGTATGGAGTGAGTCGATTTTCGTTTGGATTTCCCATTTTAGATTATTCGTACAAAATTTTCAATAAAATAAAGAAACTTATCAATAAAACAAGTAATTCCAAAAAGTTCATTTTTCAAAAACAGAAAATAGAAAACGAACCATTATCAAATGGGACATTTATCAGAGTATCGAGTATAATATAAAATTTGATATTCAAATACACACACACACACATATATATATATATATATTTTTAAAAAAAAAAAGAGAAAAAAATTCGATATTCTGTGGGGGAGGTTTGATTGGATATGGTCGAGAGTAGTGGCAGTGATTTTGGACGATCCAACTGCTTTTTTCTTCTCACCGTCGATGAAGATGACGACGGTGATGCGCTTTCACAAACTGTCTCGCCCTCTCTCTCTCCTCCCTTTGTCTCTCTCCTCCACTTCTCCCTTCTCCATTTCACATTCTCTTAGTCTCACAACCCGCCGCAGATTGCACTCTCCACCACTCTCAACTTCCTTCCTCATGGCCTCATCTAGGTTCCGCAACCTTGTTCATCTCAACGCGATCGTTTCCGAAGACGGCGGAGGCGGTGCTAGCGGCGGTGCTGCAGGAGGAGGCTCCAATGGCTCCGTTTCGTCCTCTTCAGCTGTAGTCTCTACTGATGACGATGGTACTGGAAAAGAGTTTCGTAACTGATTTTATTTTATTTTATTCTATTTGTTCTCTTGTGGCTGTTTACTTCCGATTGTTTATTCAGATAAGTTCTTTGAAGATGTTTAGTTGAACTGCTCAGAGAATTGGTGAAAATCATTTTATTATTCTTAGATTATGGACTTCAGCTAATCATATTAGATTATATTACTCTTCTGCGATCGTGATTAAGATCTTCGTTTCGCGCCTTTTCTCTTCTGGAAGCAATTTACTCTTACTCCGTGTATATATATATATTTACTTATATGTGTGTGTGTATATTTCTATTACATGTCTACTTGTAATAAGAACTGCTTAGTTGAAATTCAGTATGTTCCTACTCGTGATTTTTGAGCTTTGTAACTAAGTATGCTCGTGGCTTGCCTAGTGAAATCAAATAATTTCACAATAGTGCTCGAACTTTTATTGGATGCTTGCAATGGTGTTTCTTACTTGTGATACTTTAATCCAGAGAATTCAGTTCTGGGGGTCGGGTATCGTCTTCCTCCAGCTGAAATCAGGGACATTGTTGATGCTCCACCGCTTCCCATATTGTCATTCTCGCCATACAGGGATAAAATATTGTTCCTCAAGCGGAGGTCATTGCCTCCAATATCTGAACTTGCCAAACCAGAAGAAAAGCTGGCTGGTATTCGTATTGATGGACAGTGCAATTGTAGAAGTCGAATGTCGTTTTACACTGGAATAGGGATTCATCAATTGATGCCTGATGACTCCCTAGGTCCAGAGAAGGAGGTACATGGTTTACCGGATGGTGCTAAGATCAATTTCATTACTTGGTCACCTGATGGCCGTCATTTATCTTTCAGTGTTCGAGTTGACGAGGAAGATGGCAGTAGTGGTAAGCTTAGAGTTTGGGTTGCTGATGTGGAAACTGGGAAAGCTAGACCTTTGTTTCAGAATGCAGACATTTATGTCAATGCAGTTTTTGAGAATTTTGTTTGGGTAAACGATTCTACTTTGTTAGTTTGCACCATTCCCTCCTCTCGTGGAGATCCACCAAAGAAACCTTTGGTTCCTCATGGTCCAAAAGTTCAATCTAATGAGCAGAAGAACATTATCCAAGCTAGAACCTTTCAGGATTTGCTGAAGGACAAATATGACGAGGATTTGTTTGACTACTATGCCACTACCCAGCTTGTTTTGGGTTCATTGGATGGAACAGTTGAGGCATTTGGCACACCAGCAATATATACGTCTCTGGACCCTTCCCCTGATCACAAATATATTTTGATTAGTACTATTCACAGGCCATATTCTTTTATTGTTCCATGTGGAAGATTTCCTAAAAAGGTAGCCGTGTGGACAACTGATGGCAAATTTATTAGGGAGCTTTGTGATTTGCCTCTTGCTGAGGATATCCCCATTGCATTCAACAGTGTGAGAAAGGGGATGCGTTCCATAAATTGGAGAGCAGATAAGCCATCGACACTCTGCTGGTGTGCATTTGATATCCTAATATCATCCTTTACTGCTCTTTGCATATTTGTGGACATCCCTTTTCTATTTTTTTTATTTATATTTAAATTTCTGTGTCATGTGTCACTGTCTATGGAAGATAGTTAGTTCATGTCTACTAATTACTGTTAGCATTTGCACTTGTCTTAGTATGCTCATTTAAATTTATTTGTTTACTTTTTTTTCCTCTGAATTTTTAGGGTGGAAACCCAAGATGGTGGAGATGCCAGAGTCGAGGTTTCTCCGCGTGACATTGTTTATACACAATCTGCTGAACCACTGGAAAGTGAACAGCCAGAGATACTGCATAAACTTGATCTTCGTTATGGGTATTTTTCTCCTTCCTCTGCTTGTTTATCCTGGTCATTATTTTAGATAGCCGCTTATAAAGGTGAAAATGGCCTTTTACTACAACATTGTTCAAATTTAACAGAACCTTATTGTATTTGTATCTTAATCACGTATTCGGTTAAACATGTTCCCTGGAAATACAGTACCCTGGAGATCTTGATCTCTGCTAAAACCGATAGTATGTTGTTCAAGGTGGAAACTGGTCCACCTCCGGGAATGGAAATCATACATGGTCTTGCCTAAGCTCTTCTGTATATTATAACATAATTTTTATAAAGTCTAAAACATGTCTTTCCAACTTTGGTTCAAGTATTCCTATATCTTTTCATACTACAACTACTAATTTTCTTTTACAGATCTAAATTGAGTGCTCAACCTCGAAACTTTGTTTTAATGCGATTGTCCTGTTTGTTGCTGCAGAGGAATATCCTGGTGTGATGACTCACTGGCTCTTGTTTATGAATCTTGGTACAAGATGCGCAAAATACGAACATGGGTAATCTCTCCTGATTCTAAAGAAAACAATCCTCGAATTCTATTTGATAGGTCATCAGAAGATGTGTATTCAGACCCTGGGTCACCGATGCTGCGGAGGACTCCTCTTGGGACTTACGTAATTGCGAAATTGAAGAAGGATAATTATGAAGGAACATTTGTTCTACTCAATGGTAGTGGTGCTACTCCAGAAGGGAACATCCCTTTTATTGATTTATTTGACATGTAAGTGTTCTAATTTAATATCTTGTTTAGTCCCACTAAAGCTAATGTGCTATTGATGAAACGCCGGTTCTGACAATATTCCTTCAGAAACACAGGCAGCAAAGAAAGAATATGGAAGAGCAACAAAGAAACTTATTATGAGAGTGTTGTGGCTTTAATGTCTGATCAGATAGACGGAGATTTAGATATTGATGAGCTGAAATTTTTGACTTCCAAAGAATCCAAAACTGAAAATACTCAGTACTACATTCTGAGGTGGCCTGGTAAGAAAGCAACTCAAATTACAAAATTTCCTCATCCATATCCACAGCTGGCATCACTGCAGAAAGAGATGATAAGATACGAGAGAAAAGACGGAGTTCAACTGACAGCCACACTATATCTGCCACCAAACTACGATCCAGCAAAAGATGGCCCTCTTCCATGCTTGATCTGGTCTTACCCTGGAGAATTCAAAAGCAAAGATGCAGCTGGACAAGTTCGTGGTTCCCCTAATGAGTTTGCTAGTATAGGTCCAACATCTGCTCTTCTTTGGTTGGCTCGCAGGTAGAAGTGCTGCTTCAAGATTATTGCCTTTAAGTTATTTTTGGATCATATTTATTTATTTATTTATTTATTTTTATTTTTACGAATGAATCATAGTTTATTTTGTTCTGAACATAGTTCTTCAAGTCTTTCAGGTTTGCTATTTTGGCTGGACCCACAATACCTATCATTGGTGAAGGTAACGAGGAGGCAAATGATAGGTAATTGGTAGCATATTTACTACAAAACCGATCACTCTACATTGTGTAGTACTGTAGTTTGTTCCTGAAAGCTTATATTGTTTTCGTCCATATATATACATATATATATATATATTATTTGACACTGATGCAAAAACTAGAGCTTTTACCTGCATCTGGGAAGCATGCTGCAATGAGTAATTCTTGGATGTTTGGATGTGTACTTAGATACAGTAAAGTTGTCTCTAACTATAGTAAAGGTAAAACTAGAGAGGGGTTTTACGTAGCTAAGAAATATCCTATAAGTGAGAATTAATTTATTGAGTTCCTGTGCTCTAATGTGGGTTTAGTATATGTGCAGATCGTTAACCATAAACTACTTCACTGTCGTGTAACTTTAAGTCGCTTTATATATCCTCAAAATTGGTTGTGCATACATGCTGTATCTGAGTGTCTTACAATGAACTTGCCATCTTATCCAAAAAAAAAAAAACAATGAACTTACCGAAAAAAGTGACTCACAATGAAAGTAGTTACATGCAGTTATTGCAATATTTGAGAATCAAGATATGAACAGATTAATATAGTATATATCGTTCTTAGAATTGAGGACCTGAGGCTTTAGACTAATGGAGCCTCTTGCAACACTCTTTACTACTATTCCCCCCCACCATCACAATTACAATTTATTTTATATCTTTAAAGTATAATGCGGTGTACGACTTGGTATATAGGCCTTTATATATTTTTATCTGTCTGTACTTGTTTGAATATTTTCATTCGGTGCATTCTTTAAATAATCAACTTTTGTTATTAAAAAAAAAAAAAAAACTAAAACATACATATTTAACTAGATATGTAGAGCAATTGGTTGCGAGTGCAGAGGCTGCTGTAGAGGAGGTCATTAAACGAGGGGTGAGTGTTGTGTTTTCTTTATAAATATTTTCTTGGTGTATAACATAGCTAACCATGTTGATATGCCATTATGACTAGGTTGCTCATCCTCATAAGATTGCTGTTGGTGGACATTCATATGGTGCGTTTATGACTGCAAACCTTCTGGCTCATGCTCCCCATCTTTTTTGCTGTGGGATTGCTCGGTCCGGTGCCTATAACAGAACATTGACCCCTTTTGGCTTTCAGGTAGTTGCATATTTAAATGCTCAATTTTCCTGTAAACATTGACCATACGGAAGTGATATGCTTGCTTAGAAGTCTGTTCCAACCTTTCCACACTTTTCTACTCTACCTATCACTTCTTCTGCTAATCTGGGGAGTTATACTTTATTGTCATAGAATGAGGATAGAACTCTCTGGGAAGCAACCAACACGTATGTAGAGATGAGTCCGTTTATATCAGCAAATAAAATCAAGAAGCCAATTTTGCTCATTCATGGCGAAGAAGACAACAACCCAGGAACTTTACCCATGCAGGTATGATCTGGAATTTTTAACTGTTTGTTTCTGTTTCCTTCAACCAATAAATATTGAAATAATAACCTAAGACAGCATCTTAGTTTCACCTTGCCAAGCTTTAAGCAATATTATGCCCACAGTTTCATTTTTAACTTGCTAAGAAACTTATATTTTGCATGCTTTGCAGTCCGACCGATTTTTCAATGCCTTGAAAGGCCATGGAGCATTATGTCGCCTTGTGGTTCTTCCCTTCGAAAGCCACGGTTATTCTTCACGAGAGAGTATCATGCATGTCCTTTGGGAAACTGATCGATGGTTGGAGAAATACTGTTCCTCTAACACTTCTGATTTAGGTCAAGATGTGGATAAAAGCAAAGAGGAAGGCAACGGAGCAGCAGACTCCGCTGGGAAAGTTGTTGCTGGTTCTGGAGGTGGTGGCACAGAGAGTCCCGGTCCTGATGATTATGGGTTTTACTCTATTCAAAGATCATTGTTGTGGTAATTGCTTCATTTTTAATTGCTGAAATTCATAAATAAACTATTTGAACATGGTGCTATAAAACAGAAAGGAAAGGTAGGAAAAATAATTCCTCCAACTCATGTCTGCATGGTTTTATTTTTCTTAAAAAAACTGCAGTGCTAATACTTGCTTCTAGGTGTCTTGTCTTCTGTAGTGCTTCAAACTTCTCGTAAAACTTTGTCTAGGGAAATTCTTGCAAAGAAAATTTATCAGCTTGAATTAAAGAACATGCATGCTGATGAAAACATAACATTAGTTTATATGCGGCAAAAAGAGGAAGCTACAGATTACTTGTTTCTAATGCTTTTGATTTAACATCACTCTAGCTTGTCAAGGCAGAAGTTTGGAGGTTGGATGACGAAGTGGTTGCTACTAACATGTTTACTAGAATTAGTGTTTTGAAAAACCTTCCCAGGCGCGTGCCTAGGCACAAGATGCAGGTTTGACGCCTTGCCTTGAAAAGATGAGGCTCACAAAATAAGACGCGCCGTTTGTGAAACCCCAAGGCTCAAAACCTGCGGCCTTGGAGATTTTTCGTCATTTTTAAAAATAATAATAATCAAGATTTTACGGTTAAGTCCCATTTAGTGTACCTTTGAGCTTTAAAAACACGTACTACAATAAAAGTGATAATGTAAACTTTTACCTACAAAATCCATTTCATTCAATCAAGAGCTCTCTACAATTTAATTGCAAATGGAGAGCTTCTTTATGTAGATGAAATATGATGCATCACTCAAGGTTCTTTATGTCTCATTCGTGTACTGATTACTATTAACACTTGGAACATTCTGCTTTTGTTGTGTAGATGTTCTTGCTGATCATTTGCAGCCAAGAGTGAAGTGAAGAATCAATTTGTAAAATAAGAAGCATGGTTGAGGACTCTCGAAGTACAACAACTTGCATTGGAGTGGAAGATACAGATCCATGCTTCTGAAGTGTACCATTCCAGGTTAAAATAAAGGGTGAGCCTTTTGGTAAGAAATTTACATCATTTTTCCATTTTACGAAGACGGCATAATTGGGATATCATGTTCTGGTTGCTATATATATGATCTAAGGAGGCGAAAATTTATATTTAAACAATTTGAGCAATAGCAACTTGAATCCTCAGAAGCAGTTAAACTGTTTTTTCCCCCATAAGTTATGAATGTCTCTTAGCTCTGATATCTGGTAAATGGTTCTCGTTTTTACTTGCTACAAGTATCAAGGAAATGGTTAATAAAAGTATAATGGTTTGAAATGTTATATTGTGTATATTTTAAGTAATATGTGCATCAGATTAATTTTTTGTTTTAATTGTAGTTATCTACATCTTATCCCCATAATGAAAGGGTTCAATCATAATGATTGCATAAATCTATTAATTAATGGCCACGAGCCTTGGCATGCACACTAGCGCTCAGCCCATATACTTGGCATCCAACCACCATGGTCTCTTTTTTTCATAGACTACTCCCACATCCCATGCGACCTACCCTTCGAGCTTAAGCTTGAATATCCAGTCCATTCATGCAGCACATATATCGTACATCCAAAGCAATCATGCCGTCCTACCTATTTTACCTATTTAAAGTTTGAGAATAAGTTGAGGGTATTGTGTCCCCAATGCCTCTAATCATTAGCTTTATCTGATAGAACTCGCCTGCGGGCTCCAACTATCCTAATGGTCTATTTAGGTCTATTTGGATTAACTAGACAAAAAAGTATTTTTCAAAAAACTCATTTTTATTTAAACTCTTGATAAAAACCATTAAAAATATATTTTGAAAGTATTTTAAAAGTTATTTTGATTGGATATCAAATACTTCAATTTTTTTCTAAAATAATTTATTTTCAAAACTAAACACTTGAAATGTTAACATATACTCAATATGTTACAAAATATACAGTTTGTCAAGTGAAAGTCTCCATCCATCTATTTCCCTTTGGAATAGAACTTGTAATTCTTTTCATTATTCGTGGGCAACAGAAGATCTTGTTTAGGAATTAAGACAACCAAATATATCTTTTGGTTAGTTCAATAAATGTAGGGTGACATTTTAGAGAATATTATAGATCTTTTGTAATAATTTATCGAATTGTGCTCAAATTGGTAAGTTAAGGACCTACGTTTCTTCACAATGAACCGTCTATGCACGTGTATTTATAATACCTTATCTATATTAATATTTTATTTAGTATGTAATACAATTGTGGTAAATTAATAATTTTTTACAATCTATAGAATTTAGCGACCACATACAAATAAGTTGAACCAAGAAAACTGAAAAATCAATTCCCATAAAATGAAAATCAAAGTTTTTTGTATTTATTTGTTTTCGAGATTGTCTCGACATGAGAAGACGAAGAAGAATTTATATATATATATATATATATATAATTGAACGTTGCACTTTGTTTGAAGTATTACATTGATATCTAATAAATATTTTAAAGCTACAATCGGAGTACAAATTGATTAGAATTGTGGTTAGAAACTGGTATTTTGAATTCTAGTTTCCATTCTAGGCCACTGTTATACTCTCTCAAGTCATCTTCAATCAAATGTCCACCTTATATTATCGAGTCAGGTGAATGTAATAATAGATGCCAGTTGGCATTCCAACCTTCTCCTTTCAGAGCTTATTTGAACCGTCTCATGGTTTACTTCGAAACAAAACAATTAGAATTAGGCTCGTTGAACTTAGGAACATTTTTTAAATATCAATGGTCAATGAAATGTTGTAACTTTTCTAAAAAAGATAAATAACAAAGTTTAAGGATAGTTTTTGTAATCCGTGGACTTGGCTTCGATCACATCAACAAAACTCAATGTGATTTCAGTTTCCCCTCCCATGAAATACACAAGAACTATATTTATACTTATATTTTTTTTTTGTTTGAATTTTTGATCTCATGAATCAGAACACATGTCAATACCACTAAGTGAAGCTCATTTTGACTTATACTTCGATTTTATATTGTTAGTTGTTTACCTGTTCCACAAATCTCTTGGCCAAACCACTGACACTGAGAAACGACCCACAACCACAACTGCTGCACTATTTATCGCTCTCATTTCATGAACAAGGAAGAATTTGACAAACACATTTCTTGTTCTAAATGCATGATTTACATTTTCTTCCAACTGATAGAAATTGTACGTATTTAAATATATGGATTTCACAATGACCATTCATTTTACCAAATAACGCACTCCAAGGGTCGGATGCCGTAAATGGTCCACAAAAATCTTGCAAATCATAACAAATATTCTATGATCTCCATAAGAATCACAAGATCTATTTTGATTTGCTAAAGAAGCCTGCATTGCAGAATTCCAGGATAGCTTTCAACTCCGATGAGAAGTCGAATGTGATGCACAAAAGAAAAACAAATCATGAAATAAAGTTTATTAAGTCCAAAATCTGTCTATCATGTTCTTATTTGCAGAAATGGTTGCAAAAGATAAACATGTCATCTCTAATCCAAGAGCAATACAACGAGGTTTTCAAAAAAAAAATGATAAACAAGCTGGTGAATGTGTTCCATAATATCATGATGAGTGTAAAATCTATTCTTCATCAACAACGACACCGATCTCACCCTTCTCCAGTAGATCATAGAAAGCTCTCACTTTCCTCTGCTCATTCCATTGATGCATTTTCCAAAAGCTACCAGCAAACAAAGCAAGTCCCATTCCTGTCAATATCTCCTTGACCACACTCGGTCCTTTAAGTGTGACGTGAGCCACCCTGCCAGCAGCCATTTGCTTTTCTACTTTGTCAATGGTAAGAAAATCTGCCCGAGTGATCAAAGACAAACACTTATAAGAACAAGAAGACTTTTAAACACATAATATATTCAACTTTCTTATATAATAGTTGATTACTACCCAAGCACCATGAAAAGCACAACATAGTTCAGAACTATTTACACGGGCAAGGGGAAATTCAATGAAAACCTTCATCCTTTGAGAAGCAATAATACCACCCCTCCCTACTTCAGAAGCAAAGCGAAGGAAATCGGAATACATTTGTTGTTATTATTATTATATTACTTGAAATACACAAAAGAAATCATCCCAAATCAAAGGGAGTAAAGAAAAAAGTCAAAAAGCCTCCACAGAAAAAAGGCTCCAATGGTAAAAAATAAGGAATAATTATGAACTTTTCTAGTTACATACATGATACTCCCAAAGGGAGGTTTGGACCTCCCTTAAGATATAACCTCCTCACAAGTTATATTCACCCCCTAAAAGTCATTCTGTTCCCTCGAGTCAAATGCACTGCAAATTAGCTAAAAGGAGCAAGATCCACAAGACATCTCCCTTATCTTTGAAAGGGGATGAAACAAAACTTTCTCCACCATCAAACAATGTAATCTATCACAGAAACTCATTTGAGCCACAACGGATGATGGTTGGCCATCTTATTCAACAACATTCTGTGCTATCTTTATTGATATTATTATGTATCTCCTAGGAATCTACTACTCTCACCTCTTACTGTTATGGGTTGAATTTCTCATCCTCCCCTCCTATGTTGTATGTATTCTATTCCAATAATACATGCATTTCTCTATGTTAAAGAAAACAAACATGACAACGAACCCTAGGATAGGCTTCCACTCACAGAAAATGCATAAATTGGTTACCAAAGAAAAGCGATTAATCCATTCGAAACTCCACATCATCCAGGAAAAAAAAAATGGAAAACGTCTATTACGAAGTTAACACGTCAAAACCTAAGAAATCCATTCAAACTAAACAGCACACCATCGCAGCCTCTCAAATCTATACCCCAGGAAAATTGAAACTAGGTTTTGCCAATAAAAAAAGGAAAAACCTACAGAAAACAAATCCTTGCGCCTACCCCAAATCAAATTCAGATCCAAGAAATCCAAATCGGAAAGAATATAAATCCTCATTTCAACAAACAAGAGAGAAAATGTAACGCCATACATTCAACATAGGGATAATCAGATGAAATTAAACGAGAAAATCAAGCACCAAATATTAAAGAAAAACAAGGTTGAGAGATCGAAAATCAAAGTGAAAGGATGGATCTAGAAGAGAAGCTAGGGTTTTTACCAGAGAAGATGGAAGCTGGATGTCGCCTAGAAATTTTGTTTATGGTCTTTGAAGATTTTGCTGCCTTCGGCTTTTTAGCACTCCAAACTCTCAAGACTCTCAATTTCCGCTTTGCCGATTGGGGGGAGAGTGGGGTCCACTTGAACAAGTCAAGGGCTGCGTTTATTTAGTGATAGTATAAAATTAGTTTTTTTTTTTTTCCCAAAACATTATTTTTAAAAATAAAATTAATGTTAAAAGCGTAAATCAACTTAACGATTCAAATTGAAATAAAAATTGATAGCTAAAGTGATTATTTAGTGAAACTTTGAGGTTAATTCAAATAAAACTTAAATTTCAAGGATAAAATTGCAACATGTTCAATTTTCGAGATTAAATTGAAATCAAACTCAAAACTTAAGTCTCATTTGGTAACTATTTTGTTTTTATGTTTTTGAAAATTAAGTGTGTTTTCTCTCAATTTCTCAAAATGGTTTGTTGTAGTTTTCTCAAATAAAAGAGTTTAATTCTTAATCAAATTTCAAAAACAAAAAGGATAATTGTTATATATGACAAAACGGTTAGAAATATTTTCAAATATAGTAAAATTCCACCATTTATGAGTGATAAACACTTACAATGACATTTGGTATATTTATAAATATGTTGGCTCATATTCCTATATTTAAAAACAATAATAAAAAAAAAAACAGTTTTTAAGAACTAAATTTGTAGTATTTTGAAACTTGAAGGCTAAATAAACTAGCCTTAAAATCTAGGAACCTAAAAGATATTTCCTCTTTTTCTTTGTTGAGAAATAAGACCTAAATGAATGATTTTTGTATGTATTCTATTGATCAATAACAAAATTGTACAGGTATAAATAACTTGATACAATAACTAAAAATAGCTAACAAAACCCTTAACAAAGCTCAACCTACCATCTGAAAATCCTAACAGAAGAAGATTGACTTTACAATTTAACATCTCCCCTCAAACTCAAGGTGGTAGGGTAGAAACCAACTTGAGTTTGAATAGTAGCTAAAGAATGTGTCCAGAGGGAAGGGCTTTGGTGAAAATGTCGGCCGGTTGAATGGTTGTAGGTATGAATTGAAGGTGCAGAGTATAATTTTGAAGAAAATGGCGGACAAAGTGGCAGTTAGTCTCAATATGCTTTGTCCGTTCATGAAAAACATCATTATGTGCTATCTGAATGGCACTATGATTGTCACAGTGAAGAATAGTGGCAGAATTTTGAGGAGCCCCTATGTCATCCAATAGCGAGCGCTACCATAAGACCTCTGAAGTTGCATCAGCAAGTGCACAATACTTTGATTTAATGCTAGATCGAGAGACAACCGTTTGTTTCTTACTCCACCAAGAAATGAGAGAGTCACCCAAATAAAAATAGTAACCTGTGGTAGATCATTTATCCGTAGGATCGCCCGTCCAATCAGCATCAGAATATACACAGAACCAAAGAGGATTTAGAGGAGAATTGAAGTCTATGTCCTAGTGTACCTTTAACATAACGTAGAATATGAAGAACAACTGTGAAGTGGATAGTGCGAGGAGTGGACATGAACTAACTGACAATATGAACTGCATAAGCTATATCTAAACGAGTTACTGTTAAATAAATAAGGCTACCAACTAGTTGTCTGTACAATGTTGGATCCTGTAGGGGAACACCATCAAAGGAGGTCAGATGGACATTGGAATCCAATGGTGTCGGTGTTGTGGCAAAATCAGTGATACATGAACGAGCTAATAGATCTGATGCATACTTTTCTTAAGATAGGTAGTATCGATTAAAGCATGATAAAACCTGAAGACTAAGGAAGTAATGAGTGGTCCCAGATCTTTCATCCCAAGATGTTCTCCTAGATAGTGTTAGAGATTTGAAATAGCCCGAGGATCATCACCAATAATGATCATATCATCCACATATAACAGGAGGAGAACAATTCCACGGGAAGTTTTCCGAATAAACAAGGTAGAGTCATGAGTACTGGAGGAAAATCCAAGTTGGTAATAGTAGAACTGATTGTAAACCAGGCACGAGGAGCTTGTTTGAGTCCATATAATGGCATGATGAAGAAGACAAACCTTATTTGGTAGAGAAGATACGTCAGGTGGTGGCTGCATATACACTTCCTCAAGTAGTGTGCCACTGAGGAAAGCATTCTTAACATTCATTTGAATTAGGGGTCATTGCCTGGTAGCTGCTACGACCAATAGGCTCCCGACAGATGTCATTCGTGCAACTGGAGCGAAGGTTTCTTCATAGTCAATACCATATTCTTGTAAATATCCTTTGGCCACCAGATGAGCCTTATAACGTTCGATAGATCCATCATAATGGATCTTGATTTTATAGATCCACTTACATCCAATAGGTTTCTTGCTAGCGGTAGATAAATATACTCCCAAGTGTGGGTCTTGTTTAATGCCTGAAGTTCCTCATCCATAGCTTGTTGCCAAAGAGGGTTAGTACAAGCCTCATGTTAGGAATACGGTTCAACTAAGGACATAGTAGCGGAAAAACAATGGTAGTCTTGTAAATACTATGAAGTTTCTATTACCCGGGCAGACCGACAAACAAGTGCAGGATCATGATCAACATCAGGGACAGATGGTAGGTATGAGAGTGCAGTAGAAGAAGAAGACTGAGACTCAAGCTCTGGTATAGGTGGAGTGGAAGACTCACATTCTGGTATGGGTGGAGTGGGAGACTCAGATGAAGATTCATATGCAGGAAATAGATATGTGGTAGGACTAGTGAAGAATGATTAGGTACCAAGGAGGGAAGCATGGAAAGAAGAAATATTAGAAAACATACGATGTTCCTAGACTGTTACATGGTGAGAGATACGTAACCGGTTGGATATGGGATCCTAACGCCAAAATCCTTTATGTTCAATTCCATAACTAAGAAAGCAACACAACCGAGCCTGAGGTTCAAGTTTGGAATGTTCATGGGGATGAATGTCACACCCCGTCCCAGACTACTCTCTGAGCCTAGGAAAGGATATGACTGTAGCAGTTATCAACCCTTTTATTGGCACTTACTGCCTAATAAATCTAGCGGAAATCTCTGATACCAACATGTAACTCATACACAGCAGATGCCTCTTAGGCAAAATTTATTAAGTTTAAAAACATAACATATTTAGAGTGATTACATTACTAGTTTCATAAGTCCTGATGCCCAAAACCTTAGTCCCTATATGAACAACTGTAACATGTGTACAATATTTACAGTAATAACCTAACAGACGGGTTACAATATCTTTGTCCTTTAGTGGCAGAGCAAATGCAGAGCTATCTTCTGAGGTTTTGACTGCTACTTGGGGGAAAGGAAAACATTTGAAAATAGGGTGAGCTTGCTAGCCCAGTGAGTGACTTAAGAAAGAAAAATGATTATCATGCAAAAGTCTCAATAAAGAGATTAAACTGAAATATAAATTTCTACAGTAACCTTGTACTGCAGTATAAACATTTTCCAGACATAAAGCATATAAAGCTGTTTTTGTCAATATTAAAACTGTTCCTTAGTTGAGAATAACCTTGCTGTGGTTAAATCTCAACGTCAACTGCTACTCAAGAGAGAACCCTTTTGCTCAATCTCTGACTTTAACTACCTACGTGCATGTGGCCATACTAAGTACCATAATACCTTAGGTACTTTTGCTCAGATACCTTCTCAAAACTTATCCTTCAGTATCGAGCTACTCGGATACCTTCTCAAATGTCCTTCGATATCGAGTTGGTCGGATACCTTCTCAAATGTCCTTCGATATCGAGTTTCAAGTAAAACTAGTCATAAAATGACTCTCTCTTTAAAACATGTAAAACGTAATGCATAGAAAACATGTCTATAAAGATACTAACACATGCTTAGTGTATTTAAACACACATAAATAGTTTTTCAATAAACTTTCATACATGGCATGCGTTTAAAACATAACTCATGGTTTGCTTGGAAATTACTTTGTAAAACTAGCTAGCATGAGAATAATCTTTCTTTAAAATACGGTTTCTTTAAAACATTGTAAATATTTAGTCACTCACCTTGGTCGTTTAGGAATCTTTCTCTCTATAAGTTCCTTGGTTACCTCGGGCTCTCTTTTGAACCCTAAGATCCAGATTCAATTTAAAGCTCAGATTACTCATAGTTCTAAGCCTTATCTTGAGATACTTCCTTCTGTAAACATGCTCTACAATGTCTCAGGAAGCATAACTTAAAATCTTAGCTCAGAAATCCTCGTGGTTTGGCCGAAATCATCAAATCCTCAAGATTGGCCCAGGCTTACTCGAAAGCTTGGCCCTTCTGTCTTTTCCTCACTTTCCAGCCCGATTACTTGGAGCTTATTCTTCGGCAGCCCTACCTGAAAACTAAACTTGCGGAGCTTTCAGGTGGCTTTGGAATCACTCCAAACGCACGAGTATGCTAGGAGATATCCTCGTCCCAAGTTGATGCTATTTCCAGACTTCATTGTCCGACAGCATCTCCTCCTCTTGAAACTTTATGACCGACGCATAGTTTTGCTACCAATGCATGCATTCGCATAGTTTCCTCATAATCAGCCTTCATACACTCTTCTTAATGTCTTTTTAAGAGAATTTGAGTTATGATCTGAAGAGAAGTCCTTGGCCCTATTTATAGGCATCCAAAATCTCTCCAAGGTCGACACCTCATACTTGGCCGCATGTCCAAGTGTCTTTTCCCCTCACTATTGACGCAACCTTCATGCCATCGCAATCTAAGGTGTCCTAGCCAACACATAATGCTTAAATTTGCATGTCTTCTTGTGCATCCACCTCATTTGCTTAAGGCCTAAGATTTCTTCTCAACAAGCCACATGTCTGGATGATTTAGCATCACCATCGGTGCATTCCACACTCTCATGATCGCAAGCGATCTTGGCAAATGCGTCCGTCCAACCACAAATGCGTCCATCTAACCACATATGCGTCCATCCAACTACAAATGCGTCCATCTAACTACAAATGCGTCTATCCAACCTCATATGCATCCACCCAATTGTCGCAACATACCTATGTCCGGACACCACCCCTTGGCGCATGCGTCCATCCAACATCAAAATGCGTTCATTCAACCTCAAATGCATTTATCCAACATCAAAATGCATTCATTCAATCTTACCTTGTGCATCCCATTAATGCAACTTGGCCACATATGCTAGATGCTCGCAAGGCTCATCTTTGGCCGAATATCCTTTTCTCGGTTAGCCATCATCAACTCGTGGCTTTCTCATCAACGCATCACTTGATTTAAAACTCAAGGCATCGCATCATTGGCCGCATACCTTTCTCTCTCGCATGGCTTACCTTTGGCCTATGCGCTCAACTAGGATTATGACCAACATTCTTCCAATGCATACTATTAGCCTTGTCCTATGCGCCCATATGCCCTCAGATGTCCAACGCATATAGAAGGTCGCATAGTTCACACCATGCGTTCAATGCCAACTCATAGTATTAGCCTTATCCTATGCGCCCACATGTCCTTGGATGTTCTCAGTACATAGCACATCACTAACACATAACAACCTTATGTACCGCAAGCCTTAGCAACACAAGATGTTTCACCATGCGTCCACCATGGCTTGTCTCATCGCCTAGCTCATCGCATAGCACCATCGCATAGCATCTGCGCCTATCATATAGCACAGAATCTATCGCACAGCTCTTGCTCATCGTGTAACGCTGACGGCCATCGTCTAACGCTGATGTTGATCGTGTAGTTCCAATGCCCCATCGCTTAACTCTATCGTCCAACGCATAGCGCTATCATTTATTGCGGTCCTTCGCCTCGTCTAGCGCCGCGCATCTGCTACACAATCGCCTACCGCATCGCCAGGCTTCACGCATTGCTACACGATCGTCCAACGCTAACACCCACCCACCTCTCGTGTAGTGCTACTTCTTACTAGACAATCGCATACCCAATTGTGTAGTGCTGCTCATTTACTACACGATCGTCCTACGCGCGCACCTCAATGCCCAACGCCTATGTCCGCACAACGTGAGGCTGCCACATGTGTTTCTCTTGACCATACTTTTGCTTCCTTCAATGTCTAAAATGAGCAAGGCCAACGCATGGGTTACACTTAGCCAATTTTTCCAAGCTTTACCCAAGAGTCAAGCTTTCAAATTCACACTTTTCTTCTAATTTTTCACCATTTTCTCTATAATTACACATTACTTTCAACATCAACCTACTCACCACACTGGTCTCAGTAGGGAACATACTCAAGTAGAGAAATTAGGGCTCAGGGTTCACAATGAAGTAAAACAAAACAGGCACAACCAAAAACTTTGAAAAGAGAATAAGAGAGAGAAGTGTCATACAATCTCTTAAAAGGAGACATATTGTGGAAAACAGTAGAGGGAAGGTGGTTGATAACATAGACATATGTGAGTGCTGTTGGGATAGATGTCCTAAATCTCGTAGGATCTATAGTTTGTAAATGTTTTAGACAAGCTCATTGTTTATTTAATAAAATATATGATATTTTATTCCATTTTTTGGTTTCATTAACCACAACGAATAAACTAACATCCAAGGTTAACTTGTAGCTTACACATGTATGTAGAGACATACGGGTGGATCATGTTTAAGTGATAACCTAAATGGTCTGTAGTAGATGGATAAGGCTAGGTACCTTATCCTGGTGACACTACGAGTATGGTCTACTTTGTAGGTTCTACAATTGTTGTAAAGTGCTACAAATGATTCGATCCTGATTGTTCATATATAGACATGTGAGCGGAGATATTCTATACATAGAAGCTTGGACAATGTGGCTTGGACAATATGGTGCCACACCCTTTCCTAGCCTGAGAGGGGTTTAGTCATAGCTGGACTATGATCTATTATTCATTAGAGGGACTAGTGGTGCTTAAGGAGTTAGATGTAACTACAGGGACAAAACGGTATTTTTGGCCCAACTGTACTTACGAGCAATTTGTGAAGGGTCATTGTATTGTTGATTGATTATATCCAATGGACACAGAAATATATCTATGGTGTGAAGAGTGCAACTGTCAGTCTTTAGTGGAGTGCTCGATAGTTAACAAATGGTGAATAATTTAATTAAAAAATATGATTAAATATTCATGTACCGTTGGAGCTTCAAACTACAAGTCCATGAGGTCCCTTTGGTAGCTCAATAAGATTAAATGAGAATCAATTTTTGGATTAATTTGAATTGTTCAAATTAATTGAGGGATTTAATTATATATGATATAATTAAGTTATTTTAATTATATATTATATAATTATTATAATGTTTTTGATACATTATAGCATTTGTGACAGGAAATAACTATTTGAATAAGATTCAAGTATTAATTATATGAATTAGATTCATAATTGTTAAATTTAATATAAATGTGATTAACGAGTTTAGATGATGCATGCAGGGATGCGTTACACTCCTTTTAATGCGTTTAAGTTTTCTTGAATCGGATCTAAGTATAAATCTAATTCAGGTTCTTGATAAGTCTAGGGTCGAACTTAAGGATTTAGATCAGAACTAACGCGTAGGGTTTGTGTTATAGCTAATGTAGAAGGATCCTAAGTAAGTGTTGGATGAGTTTTATTTACACTAAGTTGACTGCATGCGTATAAGAAAATGCAAAAGGTCAAGTGGAAGAAAGGGGTTCATGTAAAAATGGTGTTCAGTGAAAGTGATATGCGTTGATCTAAGTGAGATGTACACGTTCGAGAATGTGGTGTGGATGGAAATGAACTTTGCTTGCTTATAATCCAAGTATGTATAGATGCATTGGGTTTCTGCTTAGCTTTTATTAAGCACTTCTCAATGCAAATGCCACATAAATTCTTATCTATAGGATGCATGCGTTAATCATAGAAAGCAATGAAACATTAGTGCCTCTATCTCTAGATGTACCAAGCGTTTTGACTCAATGCTTGTTTTCTTATTCTCTCGAATAATTCAAGCTAGAATAACTTTAACCATGTAATTATATTGGCTTAAGTGTTTAGAAATTGAACTTGCATGAAGTCATGGATGCGTCTAACATATAGCGAGAAATAAACAGTAGCAAAGTGTAGTTGATCAAATATGTGATTTCATAAAGAATAATATTGTCTTTACAATGTCAATACTTAATGGAATGAGATGAAGAGACTGGAATTGAGATGAAAAGAAAAGAACCAAGTTGCAGAGTACAATCTATTGTCCTCTTTGGCTTAATTTAAATCTGTGTACAACCAACTTGTGGAAGAAATGAAGGAGAGTTCTCTCTCGAGCTAGGTCTCCTTCACTCCTTGATCAATGATGGAAATGGATTTTTTCCCTTTGTGTTCTTATTGCAGCAGCAACAAGGCTCTAAGTCTTTCTGGTTTTTGGAATTATACAAAATGAGTTGACTACCCTTCTTCTAGTCGCATTTCATCTATTTATAGGCATTGCTCTTCACCAACTAAATAATGAGGTAGCATTAAATTCCATACCCTGTGCAGTCGCCTGACACTCAAACACTTTTCAGATGCCGCCAGTTAGTTGCCCATGCTTGCAAGTGGTGATTTGACATAAACAGCCTAAGTCAATGAAACTTTAATGCGTTGAAATCCCTCTAATGCATGTCCATGCGTTACCTTCTCCTACGACACTTAGAATCTTTGTTGAAATTCTGCAATAATATACATTAGTGACGCAGCTTTTAGAAATAAACAATCTTTTGTACAAGTTTAGTAGTGTTTGAATAATTCCATGCGTTTTCTCTAAGAATGATGAGATTTTATCATTAAAAATCCTAATTGTTCCAACTTTTGAGAGACCATAACTTGTATTTCTACAAGTTATTATTGATTTATATTAAATGTTATATGAGAGAGAAAAGAATCTATAGGTTATATTGTATATGATACAATATTAAAACTATAGGTTATAAGTTATATTTGATATAACATGTAATTTAATATNCTATAGGTTATATTGTATATGATACAATATTAAAACTATAGGTTATAAGTTATATTTGATATAACATGTAATTTAATATATATATTATGATAAGTTAGTTATCATATTTATATATATATAATAAATATTTTTTTATATAAATTAATTTTATTATTTCATTTATCAAAATTAATTTATTTGAATTTAGGAGGGAGTTACAATTCTCTCCACTCTTTTTTTTCCTCTACCCACGTAAGTGAAGAAAATCAAGCATGAGGATTTCCATGAGTAACGAAAGGATCGTTCCAAATTTCATTCAAGTTGAACATAAACAATAACAGTACAAGAACAGAAACTAATAGGTCATGCACAACTAGAAATTACAGCATGCTATAAGAGTATCAAGGGATAGAGTATGCATACCTTTGAAGAAACATTCTTCAAACTCCCTCAATCAGTCTCCAAGCGTCCAAGAACAGCAACGCTCGAAAGCAACGACCGGTACACAACACAAACACAACAAACGCAATGAACACAACGTACGAAGCTTCCACGAAACCAATCGAGTCCTACTTGATCCATGAAGTGAGTGAGAACACCACCACAATGGTTACCTTGGTATTCTTGGTGTGAGAATCTAGAAGTTGTAGGCCCTGTATGATCTTGCCTTGAGGAAGAGACTGGAGGACGATCGTGTAGACGATCGAGCAAGTGGGAGATAACACAGTCTATCGTATAGATGATGTGCTCGATCATTTATTCAATGACAACCTATCGTATAGACTTAGCCACGCGATCGTTTAGCTACGATCAGTTGAAAGACTATCGTATAGTCAAAGCTCCACAATCATTTAGCCTTTGCACGTTATCACTTAGTGAAACACTTTCACTTGATAGCTTGTTCGTGAGTGACTTTCCGAATCAAGTAACTACTAAATTTAGGAAAAAAAAATTTTCTTTTATCTCACGGTTACCATAAAACCACCAATAACCTCCCACTCAATCGATTATTAGAGAAAAAGATTTAATTATCAAATAATTAATATATTATAAATAAATATGATAACCAACTTACCATATTATATTTATAACCTATAGTTTTAATGTTTCATCTCATGAAACATACAAACCATAGTTTTTTTTTTTTTTCTATTTTATGGTACTTAATGTAAATCATATTTATATTAATTCCTCCACTTGATGTATCTCATACATCACATCAATTATATCATATATAACTGAATTTCTTCTTGTTAATTTGAACACTTCAAACTAACCCCAAGAACTGATTCTCAACTTGCATCCATTGAGCTACCAAGGGGACCTTATGGACCTGTAGCTTGAAGCTCCAACGGTACGTGAATAACTGACTAAACTCTTTAGTCATAGGATCCATCATTCGTTAACTGTTGGGCAATCTACTAAAGACAGATAGCTGCACTCTCCTCACTACAGATATATTTCTGTGTCCATATTAACCAATCAATAGCTCGGTAACCCTTCACAGATCGCTCATAAGTACAGCTAGGCCAATTTACCATTTTGCCCCTGTAGTTACATCTAACTCCTTAAGTACCACTGATTCCTCTAATGAACAATAAGTCATAGTCTTACTATGACTGGGTCTTCTCTTCCAAAGAAAGGATGTGGCCACTATGTTCAAGACTCGAAATCAGCCCTTAAGGGAGCAATCTATCTACTTACCCCTGCTTTGTGGAAGAAGTGAATTCCATCTTGTGTAATTGAGTTCCCAGCTCCCAATCAGACAAATACCCAAAAAGGTAGGCTTGTTGAGTTGACAATTTGGCCACTCTCACCCATACTATTCAAAGGATTGCCCTCAAAGGCAGAAGTTCCCAAAATACTCAGGATTAAGGTCATGTCACCTATGGTCGTTTAAGTGAGATGTAAGTTTCAAGTATCAACGATGTTATATAAAGAGACGAATCATCTGGTGGTCCTCTTTGTATAGGACACCTTCGCTTGCATGTCTCTACATGAATGGTCAGGATCAGACCATCTGTAGTAATTCACAACACTTGTAAACCTCTACAAAGTGGGCCGTATCCATAGTGTCACCAGGATAAGGTATCCCTCATTTATCCTTATACTACAGACCTTTTAGGATATCACTTAAGGCATGATCCACTTGTGTATCTCATATACATGCTTAAGTTTACATGCAATAACCACAGATCTTTGTTTATTGGATATGAGTAAATGCAAATAAAATAACTCTTATTTTTTTTTCATAACAATGTGTACAAAGTTTACAAACTACGAGACTTCGAGAGAATTAGGACACTAATCCCAACAATTTTCCACTTGTTCTAATGCCTCGGGAGACTAATGTACTATACATAAAAAAAATAAATACAATATACAATAAACTAGGGCATACTCTATACCCCAGCATCATCTCCCACTTGCCCTAGGCACGATGCCACATGTCCCTAGACCCAGACTCTCCAGATGACCCTCGAACACTTTAGTCGTGAAAACCTATGTAAATGGATCGGCAACGTTGTGCTCTGATGCGATCTCCGTGACTATTACATCACCACGATGCATAATCTCCCTGATCAAATGATATTTTCGTTCAATATGCTTGCCTCTACGATGACTCCAAGGTTCCTTTGAATTTTCCATAGCCCCACTGTTATCACAGTAGAAAGTGATCGACAAAGACATATTTGGAACAACTTCCAAATCTGTAAGGAATTTTCTCAGCCAAACAACCTCCTTAGCAGCTTCACAAGCGGCTACGTATTCGGCTTCCATAATGGAGTCCACGATGCATCCTTGCTTGATGCTTCACCAAACTACAACCCCTTCATTTAGAGGGAACACTGACCCTGATGTCAATTTCCAAGAATCTCTATCAGTCTGAAAGTCAGAGTCTGTGTATTCTGTAAGGATCAAATTCTTATCTCTATACACGAGCATGTAGTCCCTCATTCTCTAAAGATACTTGAGGATCTTTTTGACCGTCGTCTAGTGATCTAATTCTGGATTGGACTGATAATGACTGACAATCCCTACGATATAATAAATGTCAGGTCTAGTATATAACATTGCATACATTAAGCTTCCAACAACCGAAGCAAAGGGAATCTGTCTCATCTTCTCAACCTCTTGAGGTGTCTTAAGACATTGATTCTTAGACAATATGATCCTACGCATGAAGGGTAATAAACCGCTCTTGGAATCCTGCATTTTGTACTTGATCAACATTTGATCAATGTACGATGCCTGAGACAAGGCCAACCTCTTGTTCTCACGATCCCGAATGATCTGGATCCCTAGAACATTCTGCGCTTCTCCAAAATCTTTCATTTGGAATTGGACGGCTAGCCACTTTTTAATGTCAGCCAGAAAACCTACATCATGAGTAGGATATCATCCACATACAGTACCAGGAAAGCTACTGAGTTGTTGATAGTTTTCTTGTAAACACAAGGTTCATCAACATTCTGATCAAAGCCAAACGATTTGACCGTAGTATCAAATCTAATGTTCCACAATCTAGACGCTTATTTCAACCCATAAATGGACCTATTAAGCTTGCAACTCTTTGCTCTTAACCTGGACAATGAACCCCTTTGGTTGAGCCATGTAGATGGTCTCCTCAAGATTACCATTAAGAAAGCCAATCTTGACGTCCATTTGCCATATTTCATAATCATAAAATGTGGCTATGGATAGGAGTATCCTTATAGACTTCAACATGACAATAGGTGAGAAAGTTTCCTCATAGTCCACTCCCTCGACCTGGGTATAACCCTTTGCCACGAGTCTAGCCTTAAAGGTCTGCACCTTTCCATCTACACCTTGTTTTCTCTTATAGATCCACTCACGCCCTATAGATTTTACCCTATCAAGCTGATCCACAAGTTCCTAGACATTATTGAAGTACATAGTCCATTTCCTGGTTCATGGCTTTAATCCACTTATCTTTGTCAACATCCTTCATTGCTTGCTTATAAGATAATGGATCCTCGACCCCATCATCAGAAATGATGTTTTGGGTTCAGTCAAACCCATGTAGCGTTCTGGTGAGTTCATAACCCTCCCATTACGTCAAGGCAGTCTTAACTCTTGATATGGTTGACTAGATGAACCGACATCAACAACTCTTGTTGATCTATCAGTCTGATCAATAACTCTTGTTGAACCCTCAGTAGTCTCACTAGAAATCTCATGTAAAACAAGCTTGCTTCGTGGTTTATGATCCCTGGTGTGGTCTTCTTCCAAGAAGATAGCATTTGTCGACACACACACTTTGTTCTCACTTGGATCATAGAAGTATCACCCCTCATTTCCCTGAGATAGCCTACAAAGAGGCAAACTTTCGAACGCGGTTTCAACTTCTTTAGGTTAGCCACAAGCATATGGGTCGGACTATTGGAATTGGTGTCCTAATTCTCCTGGAGTCTCATTGTTTGTAATTATACACATTGTTTTATGAATAAAATAAATGTTATTTCATTCTGGCATTTACTCATATCCAATAAACAAAGTTCCATGGTTATCTTATGTAAACTTAAGCATGTATATGTGATATACAAGTGGATAATGCCTTAAGTGATAACCTAGATACGTCTGTAGTATAAGGATTAAGGTGGGATATCTGATCCTGGTGATACCACAGATACGACCCGCTTTGTAAAGGTTTGCAAGTGTTGTAAACTACTACAGATGGTAGATCCTGACCATTCATATGGAGAATGCGAGCGGGGGTATCCTGTACAAAGAGTTTGTATAAGATCGGACTATGAGATGACTAGACTCTGTATATAACACTGTTGATATTGGAGACTTATATCTCACCTAAACGACCATAGGTGACAGACCTCAATCCCGAGTGTTTTGGGAACCTACCTTTGAGGGCGGTCCTTTGATTAGTATGGGTGAGAGTGGCCAGATTGCCAACTCAACATGCCTACCTTTTTGGGGACTTGTCTGATCTGGGAGTTGGGAACTCACTTACACAAGATGGAATTCATTCCTTCCCCGAAGCATGGGTAAGTAGATAGATTTCTTCCTTAAGGGTTGATTTTGGGGCTTGAACATAGTGGCCATAGCTTCTCTTTGGAAGAGAGAACTCAGTCATAATAGGACTATGACTTATGTTCATTAAAGGATTCAGTAGTACTTAAGGAGTTAGATGTAACTACAGAAGCATAACGGTTATTGGCTGAGCTGTACTTACGAGCGATCTGTGAAGGGTTGTCGCACTGTTGATTGGTTAAGATGGACACATAATATATCTGTGGTAAGAAGAGTTCAGCTGTTGGTCTTTAGTGGAGTGCCTGACAGTTAACGGATAGTGGATCTCGTGTAACACCCCCAGAGTTTTTTTTTTTTTAAAGAATGAACTTTCGAGGACGAAAGTTCTTTGAAGAGGGAAGAATGTAACACCCCGCACATTTTTTAGTAATAATGTAATTTCAGTAACTTTATTATTTGGAATTTCAGTCATTGTTATTAGTTGGAGGGCATTTTTGAAATTTTGGACTTCAAGTATAAGTGCGGGAATTTAATTGTTAGCGAAATTATTCAATTTGAAATTCAAATTGAAAATTAATGGCAGGAATTATTTTTTTTTAACGGAAAGGAATTTAATTGTATAAAACGGAAAGGAATTAAATGTAATTATATTTACTTTCTTTTTTGTTTTATTATTATTGTTTTTTTTATAAAAAGTCAAACCTCACCCCCTTTTCTTCCTCACGTTCGTGAGCCCGTCCGATGCCGCCCAAAGCCGCCGCGTCAGTTTCTTCTTCATGACCTCCGTCCACCACTACTCAAGCGTCGTTCGCTTTTGCTGTCACTAGATCTATCGATTTGGGTAAGATTCCTGCCATTTGGGTTTGTTTTCAGTTGATTCTTGAATACTCATTTACTTTTGGCATCAATTGGTTGATATCCATTGTGTTTCAACTTTGGATTCAAGTTTGTGAAGGTATTGAGATGTTATTCAGTTAAGTTGGAGTTTGTTTTAGAGAGTTTTGGTAAGTTTTATGCTTTGATGACCCTCTTGTGGATTAATTTTGGTTGTTGAGAAATTTTGGTAAAGCCATTTGGAAGTGATTTTTTTTACGAAGCTACATATGGATAATTTATTTGAGACATTGGTAGTGAAGTATGTATTTGATTCAATCTTTAATCATGTAAGCATAATTTTAAATTATGATTAGGGGGTTGATTCAAGAATTTCATTCAAGATGAAGAAGAGTTTGGTTTGCTAATTAT
>NC_052357.1:18297512-18317598 GCF_009727055.1 Benincasa hispida | reverse complement strand
ATTCGATTTGGACCACACCTTAGGTAAGGTTATCTGGAAATATTTTGTAATATTTGGGTGTTTGGAATTTGGCCTTAACTATTAATTTTAAAGCTTGGTTTATGTTTAGGCTTGATTAAGGATTCAATAATTTCACAAAGATTCAATTGCTTTTTGGTTCGACCTAATATCAAGGTAAGTAATCTTACTACTGGAACTATCCACAGTCCAGGCTTTAGTTGTATGCTAGCATGATAAATGTATGTTATGGCAGAATGTTAGCATGATAAATTGATAGTATGAACTGAATTAAAGTATGTTCTGGCACGAGATCTGAATTATTTAAATATGCACATAGACACTTGAATGCTAGTATGAGATGATATGTGCTTCCATATGATTGTATTTGATCTGATGATGTTGAGGTATACATGTATGTTGTAGACTATGATGTTGAGGTATACATGTATGTTTTAGAACCATGATGTTGAGGTATATGTGTATGTGGTAGAGCCATGGTGTTGAGGATTATATGTATGTCATAGATTCGTATGGTGATGATTTTGATGTTGAGACTGTGCGAATATCCTTATTGATTAGTTAGATGCCCATTAGATTTTGTGTTTCCTTCGGAATTCACTAGTTTGTGTTTCCTTCGGGATTCACCAGTTTGTGTTTCCTTCGGGATTCACCAGTTTTGTGTTTCCTTCGGGATTCACCAGTTTGTGTTTCCTTCGGGATTCACCAGTTTGTATCTCATCTGAGCCAGAGGTGGATATTTAGAGGACATAGATGCCCAGCCTGACCCCAGTAGTGGGGTTACTTACTGATTATTTTTTACTCATTCTTTTTCATGTTGTTGTTTCAGGTAAGAGTAGAGATGCACTGGCGATGGACAAGCGAAATTCATGATCAAGCCACTGGGACTAGTTTTTACGCTTCCACATCTGAGATTTAGAGTTTCTTTCATGTTTCTCTAAATGTTTAGTTTTGATGTTTGAAACTTATTGGTAAGAATTGTTTTTCATATTTATTTATTAACCTTTTATGATTTATGGGTACCCTATTATTGTTTTTTTAACATTTGCATTTAATAAAGGACTTTTGAACTCCCTTTATCTATTTAGCATTTATTTCAACATAAAGAAGTGTCGTTTTAAGTGTCATGCATGCATGTATTTTAGTAACGGTCTAACTTAAGTCCTAGGGGGTCAGGTCGTTACATCCCGTGACTAAAGAGTTTAGTCAGTTATTCATGTACCGTTGGAGCTTTGAGCTACAAGTCCATAAGGTCTCCTTGGTAGCTTAATGGATTCAAGTTGAGGATCAGTTCTTGGTGTTGATTTGAAATGTTCAAATTGATAAGAGGTAATTCAATTATATATGATATGATCGGTATGGAGTATGAGATACATCAAGTGGAGGATTAATTTAGACGAGAAGTGTGATGGAATAGAAAAAGAGCTATGGTTTATAGGTTTCATGAGATGAAATATTAAAACTATATGTTATAAATATATTATGGTAAGTTAATTATCAGTTATATCTATAATAATATTAATTATTGGATAATTATCTTTTTTTCTCTAAAACCAATCGAATGGGAGGTTATTGGTGTTTTCACAGTAACTGTGAGATAAGAGGAAAAATGTTTTCCTAATTTTAGGAAGAAGTTAATTTGAGATTTCCATTCTCGAAAAATTCTCACGGAGAAGTTGTCAAGTAAATCAGATTTACTAAGCGACAGTTTGGAGTTAGCTAAACGATCATGGAGTGTTCTTACATGATAGACACTCAGCTAGACGATGAGCTAAACAAACACATAGCTTTTGCTAGACGATCGCATAGCTTTTCCTAAACGATTGGGCATCGACCTATACGATAGGTTTTTCCATTCTCCCACTTGCTCAATCGTTTACAAATTGTGGTTCCTTTGGTTTTCTGCCTCAAACCAAGTCCACAATGAGCCCACCCTCTGGATTCTCACACCGAGAATACCAAGGTAACCTTCCTGGTGGTGTCATACTCAACTTGACACTGTCGAGGTTCTATGGAGGCTATTTACGGTGTTCGGGGAGTTCATGACCTTGGTGATCGCTTAGTTTGAGTGCACGGTAATCGTGCTGTGTAGTGGTCATGTTGGACGAGCGTTCGTATGTTGCTGTGTTGCTGTGATCGAGCGTTCGTGATCAAGGAACTTGAGGATGAGTCTGCAAAGGTTTGTTGATTCTTCCCTTGATCTGTAGTAAAGCATGTTGTAATTTCTATTGCATAGCCGTTTGGTTTTTTTTGTGATTGTAATTGTAAAGTTCATATATGATTGAAATTTGGAAAGATCCTTCCGTTGCTTATGGAAATCCTCGTGTTCAATTTCCTTCAATTGGTATCAGAGCTAGGTTGTTCCAATATTCCAAATTTCAATTCTGTTTTGAACTTCTTTTATAGTCATGGTGGGTTTTCTGCATTTGTGTTTAATTGTTAAATGCTTTTATGGATGGCGTTGATGGATGTTTACGGGTTTAATTTCCTTTGTTTAAAGCTTTCTTCAATTACAAAGTGTTAATTTGTAAGGGCCCTTATGTTTTTGGGCATAATTAACATGCTATCGAGTTTATAATTCAAAGAGTTTGAGTTAGTCGAGTCATTCGTGATGAAGTTTCGAAGCATGGAGATGTAGTTCTCAACAAGGAAGATGACCAAGAGTTGGTCATATTGTGTAGCCTAAGGTAAACGATCGTTAGGATTTATCTAAGCGATCGTGTAGATTTTTACCATGAAATATGTTTTAACGGACTCTTTCCACTGTAATTCAAAGAGTTTGAGTTAGTCGAGGTCATTTACCACGAAATATATTTTAACGAACTCTTTCCACTGTACGTAATCGATCAAACTAGAGGCATTTAATGGAAAAACATTCATGTTACTGAAAAAGAAATACATTGACCTACATTAGGTTTTAAGCAAATACTCGTTGAAAAACAACATCCAATACGGTTTAGCAAAACTGAAATGAACCCTGTGTGACATCTAGTTTCGCAATGACGCTTCAAAGGTTTAGGATAAAAGCCACCAAAGGGTGGTCAATTTATCCCGCCTCTGAATTAAGACATTCTTAACCAGCCATTAATACTAGAACAACTCTTGTTCCTATAATGACTAGCCATCATTGATTTGGTCAAGAAATCATTAACTTGTTTAACGATTTTTTGTAAGTGTGACCCGTCATTTTAGGCCCTAGAGTTCTGCCCCAAGCAGCCAATCTGAAGGGAAAAAAATTGATTGGGGTAAAAACCAAAGTGACCCTATCCATTTCTGGAGTTTACCTTGATATTGACCAACTGCACAAAACCCATCCAAAGGGGGACGCTCCCAGGGCACCACGAGGGAGTGCAAGAATGATCTCACAGTGCAAACCAGGAGACTGCAGGATGTTTTGACACACACCCTTCACCCACTTACTATAAATACTATCTCCGTCCACCTTGATATTGACTCATGCAAACATCATCCGAAGGGGGATGCTCCCAGGGCACCACGAGGCCAAGCATGAACTCACAGCGTGAACATTCATGGAGAAACATGAATGGAATCATTGACATATCATATATATCTCTTCCTCTCACTGAGTATTTTATAACCTAGGATTTAGTTTACTTAGAAAAAACACGGCTAAGGATTTTAACTAAGTGACTTTTTAGGTTTGCCAAGAGTAACTTTTACCTTGGAAAGTTGAAACAACTTTTGATCATCATCCATTGAACTCTCTAACGAAGTCTTTGATCAACTGTCGCATGCTTGCAGAAAATCTATCTAATTCACCTTTCCAGGTAGGTTCCCAGGTAGGGGTATTCCGTTTCCGTCAGCTTAAGTACCCCAGCCTAGATAGAACCTGCCTTAGACAAAAGGTCCCTTATAGATAAATTTAATACAATTTTAATCTTTTATGCCAATCAATTTAATCCTATTAAACTGATCTAAAAGATTAAACTTAGGTATCTAATCTCATTAGAACCTTGAACTTAGGTCTATATCAATCCAATTTTAAAACCCTTTTAAAACATGAGTTTGTCTAAGTTCGCATGTAACTCTTTCTTATCGATTTTAGTTCTAATTTCATTATAACACTTATAACTAGAAACAACCAAAATCAACACAATGCGAAGCTACACATACAAGACATTCATAACATTTACAAATAAGCCTAAGTGTCATGCTCTATGCATTGTTCATTCATTGCTACTTTTATATAACACTTATACGACCAAGCAATGAACCAAGCAAACATGCTTCTATTCACGCTTATACTATAACTCTTATAATATAAAGATGATGCATGAATATGCTAACTACATGCATAAATATAACTCTTATACTTCATGATGCATGTGCACGCTTTCTTATAATTTCATCGTGCCAAAAGCTATATTATAATATTTATAATATATGATGCATGAATAATTGCATAACCTAAGGTGGGTTTTAAATCTATATGTCATACACTATGGCATATAAATAACATACATCTCATGTATATTAAATAAAAGTTGATGAATCAGGATAATTAGCCTCAAATCCTCAAAAAAAAAAAAAAATAATCAAAGCTAACTATTACAAATAGCAATGAGTCTCCAGTTCAAACAGGCGAATCGGGTCTTGAATTGTCTGGGCAAAGAAACGTGTCTCCTTAATCGTGTACTAAATCCTTGTTATCGTCTACACGAAAGAGTAAACGCTTTACTCAACCGTTTACCAACTCTTCCTGAGCTTAAAAGATCGATTAGCAACGATCATGTACCTTTGACTATGCAATGAAGCATGAAGTATGCGATCGTGCAGCACGCATCATGCAACACAAGCCTTAAGCAATCAACTAAACGACAACGATGCGGTGAAGCATAATCGTCTAAATGATCACTGAGCAAGCGCCAAGGTATTGTATACTGCGTGATCATGTAGTCAGTGACTATGCAATGAAGCATGAAGTATGCGATCGTGCAGCACGCATCATGCAACACAAGCCTTAAGCAATCAACTAAACGACAACGATGCGGTGAAGCATAATCGTCTAAATGATCACTGAGCAAGCGCCAAGGTATTGTATACTGCGTGATCATGTAGTCAGTGACTATGCAATGAAGCATGAAGTATGCGATCGTGCAGCACGCATCATGCAACACAAGCCTTAAGCAATCAACTAAACGACAACGATGCGGTGAAGCATAATCGTCTAAATGATCACTGAGCAAGCGCCAAGGTATTGTATACTGCGTGATCATGTAGTCAGTGACTATGCAATGAAGCATGCTAACTACATGATCGTTTAGTGCGTGCACCTTTTATTAAACGATGAGCATCAAATGCTCCATGCGATCGTTTACCTCCAGCAGCCACGCGATCGAGCAACCAATGCTACGTGATAGAGCAAACTCTTTACCCCAACGTTTAGGATTAGTTAAACGATCATTTAGTAAATACTATACGATTGCGTAGAACTTCTTTACATGATCGTTTAGCCAAATCTCAACGATCGTTTACCTTAGGCTACACGATACGACCAACCCTTGGTTTTCTTCCTCGATGAGAATTGCATCTTCATGCTTCGAAACTTCATCTCGAACACTTTGAATTATAGACTCGATTGCTTGTTAATTATGCCCAAAAATACAGGGGCCCTTACAAATTAACACTTAAACAGAGGCAACGATCCTATAAACATTCATCAACACATCCAAAAACGCATTTAACACTTAAACGCAATGCAGAAACCTTAAAAACCCACCACGACTGCAAAATAAGTTCAAAATAGAAGTGAAATTTGGAATATTAGAACAACCTGGCTCTAATACCAATTAAAGGAAATCAAGCATGAGGATTTCCATGAGCAGCGAAAGAATCGTTCCAAATTCCATTCGAGTTGAACATAAACAATTACTGTACAAGAACAGAAACTAATAGGTTATGCACAACTAGAAATTACAGCATGCTATAAAAGTATCAAGAGATAGAGTATGCATACCTTTGAAGAAACATTATTCAAACTCCCTCGATCAGTCTCTAAGCGTCCAAGAACAGAAACGCTCGAACCAACGACCGGTACACAGCACGAATACAACGAACACAATAAATGGATCCTCTACGAAACCAATCGAGTCTTACTCGATCCACGAAGTGAGTGAGGACACGACCACAATTGTTACCTTGGTATTCTCGGTGTGAGAATCCAGGAGTTGTAGGCTCTGTATGATCTTGGCTTGAGGAAGGGACTGGAGAACAATGATCGTGTAGACAATCGAGCAAGTGGGAGATAACACAGTCTATCATATAGACAATGTACTCGATCGTTTAGTCAACGATAGCGTATCGTATAGACTTAGCCATGCGATCGTTTAGCTATGATCAACTAAAAGACTATCGTATAGTCAAAGCTCCAAAATCGTTTAGTATCTGCACGCTATCGCTTAGTGAAACACTTTCACTTGATAGCTTGTCCGTGAGTGACTTTCTGAATCAAGTAGCTACTAAATTTAGGAAAAATATTTTTTCTTTTATCTCATGGTTACCATAAAACCACCAATAACCTCCCACTCAATCGGTTATTAGAGAAAAAGATTTAATTATTAAATAATTAATATATTATAAATAAATATGATAACCAACTTACCATATTATATTTATAACCTATAGTTTTAATATTTCATCTCATGAGACATACAAACCATAGTTCTTTTTCTATTTTATGGTACTTAATGTAAATCATATTTACATTAATTCCTCCACTTGATTTATCTCATACATCACACAAATTATATCATATATAACTGAATTTCCTCTTGTTAATTTGAACACTTCAAACTAACCCCAAGAATTGATTCTCAACTTGAATCCATTGAGCTACCAAGGGGACCTTATGAACCTATAGCTTGAAGCTCCAATGGTATGTGAATAACTGACTAAACTCTTTAGTCACGGGATCTACCATTCATTTACTGTCAGGCACTCCACTAAAGATCGACAACTGCACTCTCCTCACTACAGATATATTTCTGTGTTTATATCAACCAATCAACAGTGCGATAACCCTTCACAAATCGCTCGTAAGTACAGCTGGGCC
Source organism: Benincasa hispida (assembly GCF_009727055.1). Classification (NCBI taxonomy): domain Eukaryota; kingdom Viridiplantae; phylum Streptophyta; class Magnoliopsida; order Cucurbitales; family Cucurbitaceae; genus Benincasa; species Benincasa hispida. The sequence goes on along the minus strand of NC_052357.1, from coordinate 18,310,508 downwards.
AATTTAGCATTTTGCCTCTATAGTTACATCTAACTCTTTAAGTACCATTGATTCCTCTAATGAACAATAAGTCATAGTCCTACTATGACTGGGTCCTGTCTTCCAAATAGAGAATGTGGCCACTATGTTCAAGACCTGGAATCATCCCTTAAGGGAGCAATCTATCTACTTACCCCTGCTTCGGGGAAGGAGTGAATTCCATCTTGTGTAACTGAGTTCTCAGCTCCCAATCAGACAAATACCCAAAAAGGTAGGTTTGTTGAGTTGGCAATCTGGCCACTCTCACCCATACTATTCAAAGGACTGCCCTCAAAGGCAGAAGTTCCTAAAACACTCAGGATTAAAGTCATGTCACCTATGGTCGTTTAAGTGAGATGTAAGTTTCAAGTATCAACGATGCTATATAAAGAGACGAATCATCTGGTGGTCCGGTCTTATACAAACTCTTTGTATAGGGCACCCCCGCTTGCATGTCTCCACATGAATGGTTAGGATCAAACCATCTATAGTAGTTCACAACACTTGTAAACCTCTACAAAGCAGGTCATATCTGTAGTGTCATCAGGATAAGGTATCCCTCCTTTATCCTTATACTACAAACCTTTTAGGATATCACTTAAGGCGTGGTCCACTTGTATATCTCATATACATGCTTAAATTTACATACAATAACCGTGGATATTTGTTTATTGGATATGAGTAAATGCAAATAAAATAACTCTTATTTTATTCATAACAATGTGTATAAAGTTTACAAACTATGAGACTTCAGAAGAATTAGAACAACAATCTCAATAGTAAGTGGGTGGTTGATGATATATTTGGCATTTGAAAGGAGAGAGTTTTCTCCTTCACTGAGTAAGTAAGAGACAGAAACATTATGAGAGAGAGTTGTTGTTAGAGATTAATCACAATTCATCATCCTCCTCTCTACTCTCAATTCATTCCCTCATTCCAAAATAACCAGAGCCCACCACTCTTGGGTTCTATACCTGAGAATACCAAGGTCGCCATCGTGGTAGTGCCCGTTTCTGTTCGGGGGATTCTTGAAGAATTGTCTTCAAAGGTAAGGGTTTCTGAAATCATATTTTCTGTTTTTTAAAGCATGTTATAATTTATGTGAATGCATAATTTGTTCTTTCTTTTCTGTAGAAACTTCATTCTATGAAAAATGGGTATTGGGACGATTCTGCTTCTGCTCAAGGTTCTCTTCAATGAGATCTTTCAATTGGTATTAGAGCCAGGTTGTTGGTTTACTGATCCCAAATTCCATTTTTTTTATTGAATTCCTTTTTACAGTGTTGGTGGGTTTGTCTTTTCTGCATTCTGTTCATGATTCATGCAATGAATGGTTTTGTGATCAATGTGGTGTTGATGATGGATGTTTCGGGATAGGATACTTAGTTTAAGGCTTTTTATTTTACAAATTTGGTTTGTAAAGGCCCCTGTTTTGAGCATATTTATGCAATAGAGTCTGTATTTAATGTTTTGAGTCACACATATTGTTCCTGGTGAGCTTCAAAGAGGAAATTCAAAGCACTACTTTGATGAGGAAGAAAGCATCTCTACATGATTATATAGCTTTTTGTTACACGATCGTGTAGGTTTTGCTATACGATCATGTAGTTTTTGTTACAATATCGTGCAATAAGTTTTTGTATCTTTTACTACAATGTTTGCTACACAATCACAATAGAGAGTTCCATGGTGGGTGGTTCAGTTCGAGCGGTTCAAGGCCTGGTTCACTTATTTCGAACCGGATTGCTCTTATTCCCCTAATAATTAGCCTTTACGTTCCTTTTAGGTGTCCTATCCCGATCCATTAACTGTTAGCTTTTAAATATACATATGATGTATGTTTTTTTTATATGTCATATTGTATGTCATATAGTTTTAAAACCCACCATAGGTTATGCATTTATATTCATGCATCATTTGTATTATAAGTGTTATAATATATGTATATGCATGATTTAAATTATATAGCATGTTTATGCATCATATAGTATAAATGTTATAGTATATGTATGCATGCATTTATAGCATATCCATGCATCATTTATATTATAATTGTTATAATATATAGTTGAATGAATGTATGGAAGTATGTTAATAAAATGATCCATTACCTTGTTATATAATTGTTATATATGTAAGTAATGAATTGAGATTGCATGAAGCATGACACTACCTTAGGTTAATTTATAAATGCTATGATTAACTGAAGTATGTCAAGAATGCAATGAATGTTTTAATTATTTCATTTATTTATAATTGTTATAACTAAATGAAATTAGAATTAAAATCAATAAGTAAGAGTTGCATGCAAACCTTAGGTTATAATCATTTTTTAAAAATTGTTTTAAAACATGATTGAGATAGACCTAAAATCATATTTCTAATAAGATTAGAAATCTTAGTTTAATATTTTAATCGGTTTAATAAGACTAATTGATTCTTAATAAAAGATTAAATATGTAACAAATGTATCTATAAGGGACATTTTGTTTAAGGCATGTCTAAGGCAGGTCTGTCTAGGCTGGGGTACTTAAGTTGACGAAAACTTCGCACCCTGATGACATGCAGAAATGCATGTCATCTTAGGTCTTTTACTTAGAATTATGAAGGTTGTTAGGCAGAATATGCATCGATCATGATAGGAATTCACAAGAATATGAGCTTACGTCGATCAGCATGTCGAATCTCAGATAACACATTATTTTGCGTTAATTATGCGTTCAATGTTCTATTTTTATAGCCAATGCAGGAAATGAATGCAAACGTGGAAATCGGACCATCGCATGACGACTGCATGCGGAGAAACACTCCATCGCAAGGCAAACGCATCGATCAACGCATGGATGTTGTGGTAATCAGCCGTATGCATCCATCGCATGGGAGTTGCGCTTGTCAAACAATTGCGGTCATCATGTAGAGTTGCGGTATTAAGCGAATGCGGTCATTGAATGATTGCGGCTACGTGACAACACATTCTAATGGGATCAATGCAAGGTAGGTGGGATGAATGCATCAACGCATCTACCTCGAGAAAATCTAAAGCTGATGTTGACATTTCACCTACCACGCCGTTGATGGCAGAGGTTCAGAAAGGAGTGATGCACCGAACGTCAGACTCAGAGCAATCCAATTAATGTTGTTGGCGATCTAAACTCTATAAATAAAAGCCAATGAGCAAAATTCCAAGTCATTCAGAGATTATCCCTCAACCAGAGATTTTCCCCGCGATCCAGACAAACTGCATGGTTGAGAGTTCTTCACCTCCTTCATCCATTCTGAGTGACGATCGGAGCCTTCGACCAGAGCTAGATCTTGAGAGAGTCAGATCCTCCACCCATCCTGGCACCACCGGCAGCCTTGACGTGCATCCTCTGGAAGCAAAGTTTTGCTTCTAGCCGGTCATTTCTTTTTCCTTTCTTTTCCTATATTGTATTGTATGACGCACATCCGCTGGATGCATTAAGAAATTAATACAATGTGTTTTTCAATGCATTTCTCTATTCCTTCGACTTCATCTCCATCTTCTTGCTTAGCATCTTTACTTTCATTGCAACACTTAGTGGGATTGCTTGGGTATTGCATACTTAGTCATGTGGATTAGGAATTGAAGCATGTAGCATCCCACTAAGAGGTGTGCATTGTACGAGTATGTGAGTAATCTTATTTGCTTAGTGTGAAGTTGCTGCAACGTCTGTTTATGGGCTAATGCATTGCTTGTCTATGAGTGAAGTCAGCAACAATCACTGCCCGAGAGGGTAAGTGGTTGGATGTATTAAGTAAGGTATGCATTGTTCATTAGGGATAGTAACAACCTTAGGTCAGCGAAGTTTATGCGATTGTCTTGTATTATATATGTTTCATTTGTCCATTAGGGATACTCGGAAGGGTAGTCTCAGGTCAGAATCTAGGCTCGGGAGAGCCAGATTAGGATTCATAATACAAGAGATAGGCACTTAGGAATGAGCACTATTTATTATTAACGCTTCGCATGCATCCTAGAGATAGGATACGATTGAATGCGGTCACCGCAGCGTTGTGCATATTTTGCATCATCGCATAGGAAAAAAGTAGAGACTCAAGAATAAGCTCTATGGACACTTTTGCATTCAACACATGCATCCTAGAATTAGGAGCACCGCATTTCCATTGGAAAATGACTTGCCGTGTATAGTTGTAACATGATCGCTTAGTCTGATGCTGACTAAGGTGCCCTGTTGGTCACTCTTAAGGGTTGCAATGAAATCACCTCCGCATTTTATCTATTTTCCCATACATTTATTTCATATCAAGTGTTGTTGCATCTCTACCTTTCATGCATATTCTCATTGCGTTGTCTGTTAGATAGGAGTAGGAGTAGGATTGACGTAGCAACATCCCCTTCATTCTTTTATTTAACCGCCGCATGCACATCACCAAAAACATATAGTTACAAGTCGCTATGTTCGACCCTCGAATTACCAAGAAACTTGTTCATGTTATACTTGGCGTGAACGTAAGAAAACTTATACTTGCTGAACGTAAGAAAACTTGTGGCAGGATGCATGGTCATCGCATACATTGTTGGCGCATTTTCATTCCAACGCATGACCATCGACGCATGGCTATCAATGCATATTTTAGGAACATGCATCGCATAATGCGTCCACAGGAGTTTGGTTGTCGAGTAAAATTGACCTCTGATTTCCGCGCATCACACCTCCCTACCTGGGAACCTACCTAGAAAGGTGAATTAGTAGATTTGTTACATGCATGCATGTTTTATTAAAGTCTATTAAAGAGTTTAATGAGATTTCAATCAAAATTGTTTAATCATCAAATACAAGTGTTTTTTTTTAGCAAATTAAACGTTCACTTAGTTAAAATTAGTAGCCGGATATTTCCTAAGTTAATTGTGAAGGATCTCTTAACGAAGAGTTCCATGAGCACGTTCGGATTGCTCTAATGTCACAGTGACCGAAATACACCAGATACATTCAAACGCACAGTTATGCAAACAAACAGTAACTAACGTCATGCTTTGAACATGAAAAAACAAGGGAGAGAGTTCTCATACCAGTTGAAGACGGTCTTCAAACTTTGGAACTCAGCGCAGCGGAAGTCCTCTACCTAATCAAGCAACGCCCAGTAGATGCGTCGACTACAGTAGCACGAACAACCGCAAACTCACGAACGCAACGAGAACGACACCATCAGAAAAGAGCCCCAGGTATTCTCAGAGGGAGAACCCAAAGTGTGGTCTTCGGTGAGTTTGGTAGAGGTAGGAGGAAGAACAGATCGTATAGACGATAAACAATTGGGAGGGAATATGAAGCTATCATATAGCAAGATGCTTATCGCTTAGAAGAAGCTACACGATTGTGTAGATTTTAATGAACGATCGTTTAGAAAATAGAGGGCGATCGTTTAGCAAACGTGACACACTATATGATTGTTTATGAAAGCCAACCGATCGTTTAGGACTTAGTGTATGATCGTAAAAGCGCTAGGTTAATGATCGTTTAGGCATTGAGCGACTATCGTATAGGCTCTCGATTTTAAGCGATCGGTTATATTTTCACACCAACGCGCTCCTTCGATCTTTTTTTCCGGACAAATGATTCAAAATGAAACAAATTTTATTTTTATTCATCGGTTACAATAATCGACGCTGTTCCCCACTAACGCACGTCCGAGAGTGATTTTGGGTTAATTATCATATAATTAACCAAATAAAATATTAATAAATATAATTTATATTATATTTTTACCCTGTAGTTTGATATCACATATCTACTATAGTAATTTCTCCTCTACTTGATATAAATGATATTTATATCTAATTTCCTCCAAAACAATGTATCTCATACATTTAGCCAATTATATCATATATAATTAACCAGTCCAATTATATCATATATAATCGAACTTCCTCTTGTCAATTTGAACATTTCAAATTAACCCAAACAATGATTCTCGACTTTATCCAAGCTCCTCAGGGGACCTAATGGACCTGTGGCTCGAAGCTCCAATGGTCCATAAATAGCTGACTAAACTCTTTAGCCACGAGATCCACCATCAGTTAACTGTCAGGCATTCCACTAAAGACCAACAGCTGAACTCTTTTTACCACATATATATTTCTGTGTCCATCGGATATAACCATTCATGAGTACGATGACCCTTCACAGATGCTCGTATGTACATCTGGGCCAAATTACCATTTTGCCCCTATAGTTACGTCTCACTCCTTAAGTACCACTGATTCCTCTAATGAACAATACAACATAGTCCAACTATGTGTGAACATCTCTCGGGCCAAGAGAAGTGTATGGCGCCACATCATTCAAGCCTCGAAATCAGCCCTTAAGGGAGCTATCTATCTACTTACCTCTGCCTCGGGGAATGAGTGAATTCCAATTTGTATAGCTGAGTTCTTAGCTCCTAAATCAGAAGAATCCCCAAAATGGTAGGTTTGAATCGGCGACCTGGCCACTGCACCCATACAAATCAAAGGACCACCCTCAACGGGAGGAGTTCCCAACTCACTCAGGATTGAGGTCATGTTACTTATGGTCATCTTAGTGAAGTGAAGTCTCTGTCATGAACGGTGTTATATAACAAGACGTTAACACTTCGTGGTCAGGTCTTATACAAACTCTTTGTATAGGACGCCCCTGCTCACATGTCCCCAACACGAATGATCAGGATCAGACCATCTGTGACAAGTCACAACACTTGTGACCTTTCATAAAGCGGGCCACATCCGTAGCATTACCAGGATAAGGTTTCCCTCCTATATCCATATATTACAGACCATTTTGGTTATCACTCAAGACATGATCCACTTGTATGTCTCCACATACATGCTTGAGTTACATACAAATAACTAAAGATTTTAAGTTTATTGGTTTGTGATAAAGAAAATAAAACATGCAACTGAGCAAAATACAAGATGTGAAGTAAATATCATATATTATACAACACAAGCGTTCGTACAGACTGTTTACAAACTACAAGACACGAGACTTTAGGGCATCAACCCCAACAATCTCCCACTTGTCCTAAAGCGAAGTGGTGTGTACAATAAACTAGTACAAAACAATAAACGTAGGGCATAAAAGCTCAGTACAAAAAAGTCTCCCACTTGCCCTAGTCCAGCCGCGGGCGATCTTGTAGACCCATGCTCCGTAGGTGACCCTCAAACACGGTAGCCGTGAGAGCCTTCGTAAACGGGTCAGCAACATTGTGCTCCGAAGTGATCTTCGTGACAATCACGTCCCCTCGATGCACTATCTCACGGATTAGATGATACTTCCGCTCTATGTGTTTGCACGCCTGTGACTCCTTGGCTCCTTGGAGTTCGCCACTACCCCACTATTATCCCAATTGAGGGTAATGGGCCTAGACATATCTGGAACAACTTTCAGGTCTGTCAAGTACTTCTTGAGCCAGACGGCCTCCTTAGCAGCTTCGCAAGTCGCTACGTACTTGATGACATGCAAAAATGCATGCTATCTTAGGCCTTTTATTTAGAATTATGAGGGCTGTTAAGCAGAATATGCGGCATTTATGTTAGGAATTCATGAGAAAATGAGTTTGCGATGTTCAACATTGAGAATCTCGACTAACCCATTATTATGCATTATTATGTGTTCAATTGTCTATTTTTTTAGCTAACGCAGGAAGTGGACGCAAATGCGGAAGCCGGACTACCGCATAGACGACTGCATGTAGAGAAACTCTCCATCACAAAGGCGAACGCATACGATCAACGCATGGGTGTTACGGTGATCAACTGCATGCGTCTATCGCATAGAAGTTGCAATCGTCAAGCGATTGTAGTCATCGTGTAGAGTTGCGGTAATCAAGCGATGCGGTCACTGCACGATTACAGCTACACAATAACGCATAATAGAGGGATTGACGCAAGGTTGATGGAATGAATGCATCAATGCATATCTCGGGAAAATCAAAAGATGATGTTGACATTTCACCTACCATGCCGTTAGCAGCAGAGATTCAGAAAGGACTAATGCGCCACGAATGTTAGAATCAGAGCAGTTCATTAATGTTGTCGGCGATCCAAGCTCTATATATAGAAGCCGATGAGCAGNTCCGAAGTGATCTTCGTGACAATCATGTCCCCTCGATGCACGATCTCACGGATTAGATGATACTTCCGCTCTATGTGTTTGCAACGCCTATGACTCCTCGGCTCTTTGGAGTTCACCACTACCCCACTATTATCACAATAGAGGGTAATGGGCCTAGACATATCTGGAACAACTTCCAGTTCTGTCAAGAACATCCTGAGCCAGACAACCTTCTTAGTAGCTTCGCAAGCCGCCACGTACTCTGCCTCCATAGAGGAGTCGGTGATGCACCTTTGCTTAGTGTTTCGCTATACTACAGCTCCTCCGTTAAGAGTAAAGACTGACCCTGATATGGACTTGCAAGAGTCCTTATCAGTCTGAAATTCAGAATCCGTGTAACCTATAAGGATCAGATCCCTAGAACCATACACGATCATGTAGTCCCTCGTTCTCCAAAGATACTTGAGAATGTTCTTCACTGTGGTCCAGTGACCCTAACCTAGGTTAGACTAATACCTACTGACTATTCCCACAGCTTAGCAGATGTCTGGACAGGTACAGAGCATCGCGTACATCAAACTGCCAACGATAAACGCATATAGAACCCGTTTCATCTCCTCAACCCCTTGAGGCGTGTTAGGACACATATCCTTAGACAAAGTGACTCCATGCCTGAACGACAGTAGGCCCCTCTTGGAGTCCTGCATCGAGTACTTGAGAAATAACTTGTCAATGTACGATGCCTGAGACAGCGCTAGCACTTTATTCTTACGATCCCAAAAGATTTGTATACCTAGAACAAACCGAGCCTTTCCCAAATCTTTCATTTGGAATTGGGTCGCTAGCCAGTTCTTAACTGTAGTTAGTAGACCTACATCATTCCCAATGAGTAGGATATCGTCTACGTACAACACTAAGAAGACTACTGAACCGTTGATGATCTTCTTGTAAACACAAGGTTCATCAACATTTTGGTCAAAGCCATACGACTTGACCACAGTATCAAACCATATGTTCCAAGATTGAGATGCCTGTTTCAGTCCATAAATGGACCGATTCAGTTTGCAAACCTTTTGCTCTTGACCTTAGTCTATGAATCCCTCGAGTTGCACCATATAAATGGTCTCCTCAAGATTGCCATTCAAAAAGGTCGTCTTGACGTCCATTTGTCAGATCTCATAATTATAATAGGCTGCAATGGACAGGAGGATGCGAATCAACTTTAACATGGCAAAAAGCGAGAAAGTCTCCTCATAGTCGACTCCCTCTACCTGGGTATAACCCTTTACCACAAGTTGAGCCTTGATGGTCTGTACCTTCCCATCAGCACCCCGTTTGCATTTGTAGATCCATTTACAACNCTACCTGGGTATAACCCTTTACCACAAGTTGAGCCTTGATGGTCTGTACCTTCCCATCAGCACCCCGTTTGCATTTGTAGATCCATTTACAACCTATAGGTCGCCTATCAGGCTGATCTACAAGATCCCATACTGAGTTGAAGTACATCGACTCCATCTCGAGATCCATGGCCTTGACCCATTCATCCCAATCAACATCCTCTATTGACTTTTGATAAGACAATAGATCCTCAACGTCGCCATCTTCTACCATAGCAAGGATTTCCATGAAACCCAGATAGCGAACGGGTGGGTTCGCAACCCTCCCACTATGTCGAGGTTCCCTCAACTCTTGAGGTGGAACCGACCTACTGGATGAACTCCCATCAATAACTTTTGCTGATGTAGCAGGCTCTTCAATAACTCTTGTTGAAGTTTCAGTAGTTTCATTGGAAAGCTCACGCAATAGACTTTGCTTCGTGGACTGTGCTTCCTTATATGATCCTCCTCCAAAAAAGTAGCGTTTTTTGAAACAAACACCCTATTTTCCATCAAATCATAAAAATAACCCCCTTGTGTACCTTTGTGTAGCCGACAAAGAGGCATAACCTCGACCGTGGTTCCAACTTCTAGGGATTAGCCTCATGCACATGTGTAGGGCAACCTCAAATACGGAAGTGACGTAAACTAGCTTTACGCCCGGTGCACAACTTTGGAGGTGTTCTTGCAACACTCTTGGAGGGAACACAGTTGAGTATGTAAACCGCAATCTCCATTACGAAACCCCAAAATGAGTTCGGTAAGGAAGCATAACTCATCATCGAGCGAACCATGTCTAATAAGGTCCTATTTCTCCTCTCCGCTACACCATTTTGCTGGCGTGTACCCGACGCTAAGAGTTGGGAAACGATTCCATGTTTTATCAAATAGTTCAAGAATGTCGAGTCCAAAAACTCTCCACCTCGATCCGATCGAAATGTTTTAATCTATCTATCTAATGCGTTTTCAACTTTAGCCTTGAACTCTTTGAACTTTTAAAAGATTCAAATTTCCGTTGCATAAGATAAAACTGATAAAATACTCATAGCCACCTCGGGCTCGCACATTCATAAGACCACAAAGGTTAGAATGTACTAACTCAAGAGGCTCCTTGGTTTTATAGCCTTTTCCAGTAAAAGGTCGTTTAGTCATCTTACCCTCAAGGCAAGATTCATACACTAGTAAAGAAGTTTCTTCTAACTCACTTAGAAGTCCATTCTTCACCAATCTCTCAATCCTATTGAGATTGATGTGCCCTAAACGAAGATGCCAAAGTTAGGCATTTTCTTTTGGAGAAATTCTCGACGTTTTGATTGAGTTACGACAATTTTAAACAATTCAGTATTATAGAGGGAATTAATGGCTAACGACCTTAACACATATAAATTCGATTCCAGATTTGCTATGCAAATAAAAACACCATCTTTATGAATAAACTCTTTATCCGCATTAAAAGAGACAGTATATTTACATTGCAATAAACACTTTATAGAAATAAGGTTACTTTTTAGTTTGGGAACAATATATACATCATTCAAAATAAGAAACCTATTCTGTAAAGCTAATTGGAGCCCTCCCACTGCCACAATTGAGACGACGTGCCCGATACCTACTCGCATCGTCATCTCACCAGCCTTCAACTGTCGCCAAGATCTAATCCCCTGAAAAGAAGAACAAACATGGTTAGTGGTGCTCGAATCAATTATCTAGGCAGAATCATCATTCTCCACTAAACAAGATTGAAGTACAAGTAAATCACATTTACCTTTATCGACCTTGGCCTTAGCCTTGGATGTTTTCTTCTCTTTCAGATACCGAGGACAGTTCCTCTTCCAGTGTCCATCTTAGTTGTAGTGGAAACACTTTCCCTTAGCAACCTATGGATGCCCCATTGAGGCGACAGGCGGTAGGTTAGCAGGTGCCTTCCCTTTTTCCCTTACCACCCTTCTTTTTCTTCCCCTTCGTAGAGTTAGAAGTAGAAGGTGCAGACTTCATTCCTAAGGTCGAACCTCTATGAAACGTCCTGGAGGATGAAACAAAATTTTCCTCACCCTTGTTCCTCTCCTTACTTTTCAGTAAAGATTAGGTATGTAAGGTGATATTTCACTTTGTTAAGAATCACATTGCTAACAAAGTGCAGGAAGCTCTCCGGCAATGAATGCAGGATTATGCTAACCTTGCTGCCCTCATCGATGGTAGACTCATTCAACTCCATCACATTAAAGTGGACCATCATGTTAAGCACATGTTCACGAACAGAGGTGCATTCTTCCATTTTGGAGTTGAATATGTATTTAAGAGCCTCATGCATAAGCTGTTCAGACAGTTGTCCAAACATCCCCCGCAAGGACTCCATGATCTCACGTGTTGAGTCCATAGGCTCATGTTTCTTGGCCAAAACTTCAGAAAGACTTGCCAAGATATAGGCTCAGGCCTTCTCATTCGCCCTTGTCCATTGCTCGTATGCCTTTTGATGGGCGAAAATTGGCAGTCAATTTTACTCGACAACCAACTTCCCTTGGACGCATTATGTGATTCATGTTCCTAAGATATGCATTGATAGTCATGCGTCGATGGTCATGCGTTGGAATGAAAATTGCGTTAACGAATGTATGCGACGACCATGCGTCCTGCCACAAGTTTTCTTGCGTTCACACCAAGTATAACACGAACGCAAGTTTCTTGGGTAATCTGAGGTCGAACACAGGGACTTATAACTATATGTTTGCGGTGATGTGCATGCAGCGGTATAAATAAAAGAATGGAAGGGTTTTTGTTAAATTAATCCTACTCCTACTTCTATCTAACAGACAATGCAATGAGAATATGCATGAAAGGTAGAGGTGCGACAAACCTTGACATGAAATAAATGTATAGGAAAGTAGATAAAATGCAGAGATGTTTTCATTGCAACCCTTAAGAGTGATCGCAAGGGAAACCCTAGTCAATGCAAACTAATGTGATCATGCAACACTCATACAATAGTAAACCATCTCTCGGTGCGAATGCTATGGCTTCTAATACTAGAACGCATGCGATGTATGTGCAGAGGTGTCTATATGGCCTACACATAAGCCTCTAATTCTTGTCTATGCGATGATACACAAACAAGGCGATCACATATCATCATTCCTATTCCTAGGGTGCATGTGATGCAGTGTTGACAAACAGAGCTTATCTCTAAGTCCCTATCTTTTTCTTATGCCCATCTAATCTCGCTCTCTCAAGTCTAGATTCTAACCTAGCTCTCTCGAGTCATTAGGTTCTTTCTTTAGACTCTCTCTCGAGTAGCTCTAAAGGGGTGTTGGGCACAACATAAGACAAGATAAATGCATGAACTTGGTTGACGCAAGGTTGTTACTATCCCTAGTGAACAACGCAAACATTGCTTAATGCGACCAACCACTTACCCTCCCAGGCAGTTGGTTGTTTCTGACTTTACTTATAGACAAGCATTGTGTAGCCTATAGACAGGCGTTGCCACAGCTTCACACTAAGCAAATAAGGTTACTCACACACTCACGCAA
>NC_052357.1:18293036-18297487 GCF_009727055.1 Benincasa hispida | reverse complement strand
TTGCTCGAAGTTGGATGTTCCAGCATGACACACATGGGGCAAGCCAAACGAAGGCAAGTCGCCAAGATCCAGCACAATTATAGGCAAAACTTCCTCTGTCCGGCCGCAAGCCAAAACAAACGAGACAAGAGTGAGTTGAATATGGAAACGCAACCGAAGTTGGAAGCCCGCATGAAACACGTGGGGTAAGCCAAACGAAGGGTATAACCAGTTCAACGCCGCTTTGAATAAGTTCATCGCCAAAGTTTTGAAAGTACTTTTTTTGAATGAATGTCAATCTTCCAGAAGCTAAGAACAAAATTGTGTGAATGGAATAAATTTTTTTTAGCAAAGGCTTGCCGGGACTTAACTATAGACAAGATCTTTTTGAAGAGGCGGCCAAAGGGGAGGAGAGCATTGCAAGTGATGTCAAGGTGCGTTTAAATATTATCTTATCATGAGAAACTAGTCATCGCAAAGAAAGCATAAGTTGAGTTTAGAATTTGCTGTGGATAGAGAGTGCCATATTTATCTGATGCTTTCATGGACTTGTCTATTCTTTTGTGCCTGAACGTACTCAAGCGTCCAACGGATTGTGTAATACTTTTGAAGAGGTACCTATAGCTTTTCCCAAGGTTTCATAACCTAGTACTTATTGAAGAACTCTAAAAGATTACGTATATCTCAAATTTGTTGGTCAGTTAAGTATACATGACTTTCGATCGTACTCACGTCCTTTATAGATTTAACTCCAAGTTCGTTATTCGAGAAATTATCGGGAACTCGTTCTCGATCTTTTCTGCCAAGGTGTTCAGGCATTATCACATACTGGAATTCACCACGATAACCGCTACTATTTATCTCGATTGCTTCATAGTGTACCTTTGGTAGCCAAATCTCTCGTCTAAGCTGTTCTATTTTGGTTAAGCCAATGCTATGGACATAGCGCACTTCCACTTCTATTGAACACAGTCTAAAAAGAAGTTCCTCTCTCTCTTTTCGGAGCTCTATTAATCCGCGGTCACTCCATTCGGCTCGCCTACGTTTTGTCTACAAATGCGAGTGTAAGCAAAGAACTAAAGACTATACCTTCCATACGTGCCGAAGGTGTCACATAAATCGAACCTTTCTTTAAACACATGACCACTTCGATCCATAAAGTTGGTATAAGTTCATGGTTGTCGCAGGCTAAACTATTTTCCAGTGATCTTATAGTAGTATAGTATACCATTTATATAACCTAAATGACCTTGCTTTCACAAATTTTTGGCAATGGGGTAAATTTGTTGCTCGTATAGCAGGACCTAAGCGTCATATCTTGGTACGAAATCCAAAGAGTTTTCCTTATCTTTGTCACGAGATCTGTTCTCCTTCGACCTTTCGGTGCCTTATAATATCTAGATGTCGCAAATTGCAGATGGTCACAAATTAGACTGCTTATGCACCATGAGTGGCCCTTGTAGTTGAAAGCGTAAGCAAACAAATTTCTCATACTTTCCAGGGGATCAATTGCCTCATCAAGCTATTTAGGTATACTTTTGAACCAAACTTCTACCAAATAGTATCGCTGACTGTGGAGCACATCTGATGCGTGTCGAACTAACTACAGTCATTGAAAGACCATAATACACGCTCTCAAGGTCCGTTATATTGCAACTATCTCACTCCTTATAACCCTTGCTGCATTAGCTAAAGTCGTCCACAGTGCAAGAGGGATTACGGAATTCACAGATTGTGAGAGTATACGCGTCTCGGTACCTTTTGAACAAACTTTGTCCGTTAATTTTGACTTTGGAGCACATTTCGGACAAGTAGGAAAAAAATGAGAAAAAAAAGAAAAAAAAAAAAAAAAAAAAAAAAAAAAAAAAAAAAAAAACCGAATCAGACTCGAGAAGCAGTGATCAAAATAATAGTTAGACAACGAGCCAAAACATCAACTAAAATAAAAATAAGAAAAAGAAACCAATTAGCTCAAATTACAGATATATAATCAAACAGAGAGAAAAAATTTATCGCCCAAGGTTGAATCCAAGGTTTTCGTTTGAGGTTCACCTATGGCGGATCTTGTGATCCAAGACAAACTGCATGAGACGATGTTGAGAAGTTCTTCACCTCCTTATCCCATTCCGAGTGACGGATGGAGCCTTCAACCGGAGCTAGATCTCGAAAAGAGTTATGCTTTCTCCGCCCATCCATGGCACCACCGGCAGCCTTGACGCACATTCGTGCGAAGCAAATCTTTGCTTCCAAGCTCCATTTCTTTTACCTATTCTTTTCTAACTATTGTATTGTATAACATTTTTGAATTAAGAAAATTAATACAATGTGTTTTTCAATGCATTTCTCTTTTCCTTCGACTGAAATCCATCTTCTTCTTAGATCTTTTACTTTTCATTGCAACAGTTAGTGGGATGCTTGGGTATGGCATACTTAGTCAGATGGAAGTTAGAATATGAAGCATGTAACAACCTACCAAGAGGTATGCCATTGCGGAGGTGTGTGAGTAACCTTATTTGCTTAGTGTGAGCTGTGGCAACGCCTGTCTATAGGCTACACCAAATGCTTCTAATAAGTAAAGTCAGAAAACAACCAAACTGCCTGGGAGGTAAGTGGTTGGTCGCATTAAGCAATGTTTGTCGTTGTTCACTAGGATAGTAACAACTTGCGTCAACCTAGTTCATGCATTTATCTTGTCTTTATGTTGATGCCACACTCTCCTTTTAGAAGATACTCGAAGATGAGAGTCTAAAAAGACAAGAACCTTAAATGCTATTCGAGAGAAGTAGTGTTACGAATTCTAGACTTGAGAGAGGCGAGATCATGTATGGTAGAATAAAGAAAAAAATGATAGGAAAAAAAAAAAAAAAAAAAAAAAAAAAACTATAAGAAAAGATAAAAGCTTCAATGATTTTTGATACAAAAAACAACAAAAAAAATGTCGTGGCACAATGCTACTCTCGATTTTTTGAAATATTAGGACTTTTGATGGTGCCTTTCACAGCTTAACTCTTATCAACATGGGTTTCCCCATTGCGTTGACAGTGGAGTTATTATTCCCAAAATCTCACTTCAAATTTTTTTTTCTTCAAATGATCGCAATATAATGAACGCAATTCTCCGTGATCGCTGCCACCCCCAAACTTAGAGGTTGGCAGCATTCTCACCGCAAAGCTAAAAAGAAATTACAAGAATGCGATAATAACTGTTTGAACACAGGTTTACGCAAAATAAAACTTAAGACTTTCAAAATTTGAAGAAGCTAATAAAAGTAAAGAATGCTTTGCGTTGATTAGTTAGAAAATGCGGTGAACTATACGTACCATCATAGAAACATTGCAAAACAACGCAATTGGGAAAAAGAGAATTTCAAAAGGATAAGGTATACAAGATAACAAGAAAAGACCTTAGGCAGAACAACGCATGCGCTCATGCATTGGAATACACGTGATTGAAGCCTTGCGTTGAAGGATGAAAGGAATTCTTCCGTTGAAATACGAACCGAGGAGACTTATTGTTGCACCTATAAGAGCAAATGTACCCAAAACCAAACCATATATCCAAAATAACAATAAAATTAAAATAAATAACCTATACTAAGAAAGCAAAGTAAAGATAGAGTAGAAGACGTCCCTGGAGAAATAAGAGTGTTGTCACTACAAGGATTCTTCCATGTAGAAGATTGCTCTCAACTTCTTGGGTCAAGTTCCCTTGACAATTGGAACTTCCGGCAATTGTTGGGCGCATGCGGCCGTCATGTGCTTAGAACTGCCTTCAGCTCTTTTGCGACTGATTGCCCTTCTACCTTGGGGTCAACATTGGCTTTTAGCGCATCGCCTACACTTCAACATTGTTTGCAACTTGGTCGCATAAGTTGCAATACACCCAAGATAAAAAGTTTGCTCGCAAAAACACAAAACTTAACAAACATTTAGTTGCCAAGTCCCCAACAACGGCGCCAAAAACTTGATGGGCGAAAATTGGCAGTCAATTTTACTCGACAACCAACTTTCCTTGGACGCATTATGCGATGCATGTTCCTAAGATATGCGTTGATAGTCATGCGTTGGAATGAAAATTGCGTTAAAGAATGTATGCGATGACCATGCATCCTGCCACAAGTTTTCTTGCGTTGACCATGTCTATATGGCCTACACATAAGCCTCTAATTCTTGTCTATGTGATGATACACAAACAAGGCGATCACATATCATCATTCCTATTCCTAGGGTGCATGCGATGCAGTGTTGACAAACAGAGCTTATCTCTAAGTCCCTATCTCTTGCTTATGCCCATCTAATCTCGCTCTCTCGAGTCTAGATTCTAACCTAGCTCTCTCGAGTCATTAGGTTCTTTCTTTAGACTCTCTCTCGAGTAGCTCTAAAGGGGTGTTGGGCACAACATAAGACAAGATAAATGCATGAACTTGGTTGACGCAAGGTTGTTACTATCCCTAGTGAACAACGCAAACATTG
>NC_052357.1:18265993-18290116 GCF_009727055.1 Benincasa hispida | reverse complement strand
ATTAAACTTGGGCAAAAACCCTGGATGAAACGAATTTGAGCTCATCGGCTTCTATTTATAGAGCTTGGCTGCTGACAACATTAATTGGATTGCTTTGAGTCTGACGTTCGGCGCGTTCGTCCTTTCTGAACCTCTGCCACTAACGGTGTGGTAGTGGAAATGTCAGCATCAGCTTTGGATTTTTTCGAGGTAGATGTGTTGATGCGTTCATTCCACAAATTTTGCATTGATCCCATTAGAATGCTTGTCACGCAGCCGCAGTCATTCATGGCCGCATTCACTTAACACCGCAACTCTACATGATGACCACAATCGTTTGACGAGCGCAATTCCCATGCGATGGACGCATACGCTAATTATCGCAACATCCATGCATTAATCGATGCGTTTGCCTTGCGATGGAAGTGTTTCTCTGCATGCGGTCGTCTATGCGATGGTCCGATTTCCGCGTTTGCGTTCATTTCCTGCATGGCTACAAAAAAAGAACATGAATGCATAATTAACGCAAAGTAATGGGTTAGCTGAGATTCGATATGTTGATCGCCGCAAACTCTTTTCTCATGAATTCCTAGCATGATCGACGCATATTCTGCCTAACAACTTCATAATTCTAAGTAAAAGGCCTAAGATGACATGCATATCTACATGTCATCACCTCCTGAACATTTTAAGCAACATTAGGAGCTGAATAGAAGGACAAGCCTTAGTGAGAGGGAACATGAGATCCTCGATGATCAGAATCATCGTGATCATGTGTTTCCATGTTGCGAAATTATCGCCAGTAAGTTTTTCGGCGCTTAACAATGCTAACGTGGTTGTTGCCATTTTGAAAAATTTGTTGAAAATACGAACAAAATTTTATTAGATTTTGCTAAACCGCTAAACTAATCAATTTTGCAAAACAGTTATAGATTTCTATTTTGCATGATCCCTAGTGAGGCAGGACAAACGTCACCAGTGGGTGATTAGTTACCCCTTCGCTGGGATGAGACATTTTCCTATTAGGCAGAACCAACTCTTGGAACTGAACCTAACAGCTACCATTTTTTGGTCCAGAACTATTAACCTTTAACAATTCCGTGTAAGTGTGACCCCTCGCTTTCGGTGCCAGAGTCCTGCCCTAATGAGTCCACCATAGGGAAGAAGTAGATTAGGACAAAAGACTAAGTTACCTTATCCTCTTACAGGAGATCAAATAAAGAAATGTGCAAAACTGCCATCCTTTAGGCTAACGAGGGAGATCGAGGGATATGCTATTGCACTTTCTGCTCCCACTCACTATGAACACTCTCTCCATCCACCTTGATATTGACCTACCTAAACACCATCCGTTAGGGAGACACGCCAAAGTTGTCGCGAAGCCAAGGGTAGATCTCACGGTGTGGACTATTTAGGAGAAACGTGAAAGGTTTAAGTGAAGCATTTTATACCCTAAGTACCTCCCACTGAATGTTCTACCTAGGGTTCATTAACCTAGACAATCCGACTACTAATTTTAGTCTAAGTCGTCTTTTTAAACTCTGCTCATAAACAATGTTTGTCTATGAAATATGAACAAGTTCAAGTAGTCACATTTAAACACTTTAATGAACAGTCCTTAACTTGCATGCATGCATCAAATCTATCTAATTCACCTTTCCAGGTAAGTTCCCAGGTAAGGGTGTTACGTTTCCGTCAACATAAATACCCCAACCTAGACAAAACCCGCCTTAAAAAAAAGGTCTCTTATAGATAGATTTGCTACACTTTAACCTTTTATTAGCCAATTCAATCCTATTAAACTGATTAAAAGATTAAAGCCTTAGGGTTGCTAATCGTATTAGAACCATGATCTTAGGTCTATGTGATCCAAGTTTTAAACACTTTAAAACCATGAATAAACCTAACTGAGCATACATGTATTTCTTATTTCTTTTAGTTCTAATTTCTCTTTAACTTTTAAAAAGAAACAACTAAAAAACCATAGCGCACAACGAGGTGTATATAACATTTATAAAGAAACCTATGTGTCATGCTTCATGCAATGTCCGGTCATTATTATATATAACTTTTATATAATGCGTAATAAACAAGCAAACATGTTATCATTCACCCTTATACTATAACAATTATAATATAAAGATGATGCATATCAATGCTTTTTATGCATGCATAAATATAACTCTTATATTATATGATGCATGAGCATGCTCTTACATAATTTAAATTATGCTTCTCTAACTTATAACAATTACAATAAACAGATGATGCATGACCATTGCATAACCTAAGGTGGGATTTACTATATGTGTATACCATATGACATATAAAAAACATACATCACATGTAATAAATAAAGGATTAATGGACCGGGAGGAGCCTTTACAAAAACCAAAATGAAATAACCCTATCTATTAAATATTTCAACGAGCAAACCGATTCATAGGTGAACCGGGTCTTGAACAGCTAGGAGGACTCCATCATGTAGTAGACGCCATAGGTAAACAATCGTCCAATGCGCACTAGACGATAGAAGCAAAATTAAACGATCGCGTAGACGACAAAAAGGCTGCGAAGCCTGATCGTCTATGTGATCACTTAACGCGGTGACAGGTAAACGATTTACCTTATGTTACTAAGCGATTGTTTAGTCAGTTACTAAACGATGAAGCTTGCTGACCTACACGATCGTCTAGTGAACGCGTGCGGTAAATGATACGTGAGCATTCCATCATCTATACGACCTAACACTCTGCGATCATGTACCCGATCGTCAATACGATACGATCAACCCTTGATCGCATACCCCATCGTTTAAACGATGCGATCAACAGCAATCTCATACCCCATCGTTTGCACGATGCGATCAACAACGATCGCGTACTCAATCGTCTACACGATGCGATCAACCCTTGATCGCTTCCTTCCTCGAAGAACCGCAACATTTACTCTGATCTTCTTCACGAACAACTCAAAACTTCAAACAAACTTTGAATACAGACTCGATGATGATTATTAATGCCCAAAAAATGCAGGGGCCTTTACAAACAACTGCAAATGTAAAAGAATTAGATCAAATTGAGGCTTCCATCCACGAAAACATCCATTAATCCACACATCTACAACCATTTAACAACTAAACAGTGTAGAAATGCACCCACCAAGAACGTAAATGTCATTTCGTTGCAACATATGAAATCGGAGTATCAAAACCTGACTCTGATACCAATTGAAGGATCTCTTAACGAAGAGTTCCGTGAGCGCGTTCGGATCGCTCCAATTTCACAGTGACCAAAATACACCAGATACATTCAAACGCACAGTTATGCAAATAAACAATAATTAACGGCATGCTTTGAACATGAAAAAACAAGGGAGAGAGTTCTCATACCAGTTGAAGATGGTCTTCAAACTTTGGAACTCAACGTAGCAAAAGACCTCTACCCGATCAACCAACACCCAACAGATGCGTCGACTACAGTAGCACGAACAATAGCAAACTCACGAACGCAACGGGGACGACACCACCAAAATAGAGCCCCAAGTATTCTCGGAGTGAGAACCCAAAGTGTGGTCTTTGGTGAGTTTGGTAGAGGTAGAAGGAAGAATAGACCGTGTAGGCGATAAACAAGTGGGAGGGAATATGAAGCTATCGTATAGCAAGATGCTTATCGCTTAGAATAAGCTACACGATCGTGTAGATTTTACTGAACGATCGTTTAGAAAACAGAGGGAGATCATTTAGCAAACACGACACATTATACGATCGTTTAGGAAAGCTAACCAATCGTTTAGGACTTAGTGTGCGATCGTTTAGACGCTAGGTAGACGATCGTTTAGGCATTGAGCGACTATCGTATAGGCTCTCGATTTTAAGCGATCGATTATGTTTTCACACCAACGCTCTCCTTCGATCTTTTTTTTCCAGACGAACGATTCAAAATGAAACAAATTTCATTTTTATTCATCGGTTACAATAACCGACGCTGTTCCCCACTAACGCACGTTTGAGCGTGATTTTGAGTTAATTATCATATAATTAACCAATTAAAATATTAATAAATATAATCATATTATATTTTTACCCTATAGTTTGATATCACATATCTACTATAGTAATTTCTCCTTTACTTGATATAAATCATATTTATATATAATTTCCCCAAAATAATGTACCTCATACATTTAGCCAATTATATCATATATAATTAACCAGTCCAATTATATCATATATAATCGAACTTCCACTTGTCAATTTGAACATTTCAAATTAACCCAAACACTGATTCTCGACTTTATCCAAGCTACTTGGGGAACCTAATGGACTGTGGCTCGAAGATCCAATGGTCCATGAATAGTTGACTAAACTCTTTAGCCACGAGATCCACTATCCGTTAACTGTCAGGCATTCCACTAAAGATGTTGACTTGTGGTGGTGAATGTAATGTGCATGCATGATGATGTGCTACAAGCTCATGTTGCCATAAACTTGTAACGCAAAATGTAATCTTATGCTCTCATGCACATTTTATGCGATACTACTTCTAGATGTATGCGTTATTAATGAAATGCTTGTAGTATGCTATGCGTTATCACAAGTTACCTTGCGTTGAAACCAAGTATAAACCCAACGCAAGTTTCTCAGAGTAATCCGAGGTCGAACACAGGGATTGTTGTCGTTAGTGTGTTACATTTGTGATATATGCGACCGGTGTTTTTACAATTAATAAAGAGTGTGTGTATACAGGAAATTAAATTGCGGTAAAGTAAAATTGTGCAAATAAACTAAAGTTGCGGTAATAAAATAAATTGCAATAAAAATAAACCTAAGCTAACATGATAGATACAAGATACATGATATACATGATGCTGAGTTCGAGACTGACTGTGAAGTTTACACAAAGGATCGTGGTATGCGATGGCAAGACTTAATGGATGAATCAGAAAGCAAAAGAATAATTAGTATAAACATCGCAAGTTTGTTAATTACGTTAAAGATACAACTAAGGTTCCACTTTCCCTTGGTATACACCTCTTAGTGATCGGCCGCATTCCCATATCTCTATGGTGAAACAGGGATGAACGTGGTGAACGTAAGGTTGCTTCCATTTCTGGAAGTACTTCTCGCTTTAGTTAATGCATTCTTCCAACCCTCTCTCGATAGGCGAAATGGCATCTTCACTTCTGCTCTCACAGGTGAAGATGTCGTCTAGCATGCCTAGACTAAACATAATTATTTCCTTAACCCAATTAATTCATTTGCTCATTATCCAAGGGATTAAGAAAACATCATGGAGAAAATGAAATATGGATGAACGGAAATAGGCAAAGAGATGGAGATGAAAATGATCATAACATTTAATTATAAAATTAAGCGTCTGATACATGGTGTGAATGATAGAGATTTAAGAAGATGAGTACAAGTGATGAAAAGAGATAGAAACAAATACAAAAGAGTGTCAACGTCTTGACACAGATCTGGACGGTGGATTTGCTTGCCGGCGTGTAGAGTGGATGAAGAGAAGAGCTTCCCTCTCAGGCTTGCTCGTTCGGTAGAAGTGACCTTCGTACAGAGCTCAATGGTGGGGATCAGAAGGATTCTTGCCCGGAGACTCACCTCTCGGACTTGTCTCTTAATTCTTCCCGGATCTACTCTGATTAGTCGCTCAACCAGTCTCTCTCTCAGATCAGTATATACACTTTTCTCTGTATTCAAGCATCATTTCTCAGTGGAATGGCCGAAGCTATTTATAGGCTAAGCTTTGACTCTCTGCATTGTAGTCCCCACTGTATTGTTAAGGTAGTTCTAGAAATGGTGGAGTGAATATTTCGTCTGTTACGTAATCAATCCCTTCAGAAATGAACAATGGTCAGTTGTACACGCGTCAGAATCCTACGCAATTATGTTGCTCTTTACATCTTCGATCGTTTGCCCGCATGCGGTGTTGTTTTTTATTATCGCATGCGGTTGAGATTGTGTTGATCGGTTAGCTCTTGATCGTCTATTCATTCTTGAATGATGGGCGTAATGCGACGTAGATGTGTTGTTCTTTTTATCTTGAGCCATGAACGCGTACAGTGACTTGATTTCCTACAAAACAGACTTGAAATATTCTTTTCTACCATCGCAATGGTGTCAGTAGGTGTATTGACGAAAATTTATAATTCTCGCATTTCTTAGCTAATTTCCATATAATTGACGTAACTTTCCTTTCTTTTGGCCGCAATATCTAAATAAAACAGTATAAATAACTTGTATTTCTACAAGTTATCACACCCCCAAATTTAGATATATGCTTCTTCTCAAGCATATCTTCTACTAAAGCAATATTGCTCAATTCCTATCCTAAATTTTGCGTTGATTGGTTGCTTCAAATGCTCCACCTAGGCACATTATTTAACATCGAAATTTCTTTCTATCCTTGAAAATTCATAACAAAGCTTTACTTTATTCTTCTATACTACAAATTTCTGCTCAAAAATGCTTTTCTAGTTTTAAAAAAGAATGTTTACCTCTTCTTGTCAAAACAACTTAATGCGTCTAGATGCGATGGTCAAACTTTTCGTCATTTATTTAGAGATTGTTGATCATGGTTACACCCTTCATTTTGGCTTGTTCCCACGGGTGTCATGCGAACATCCAACTACGGTTGTGTGCCAATCTCAACTTTAACTCATGAATTTCAGAGGAGTTGTCTTTTGTTTCTTTTATTTTTCCTTTTTTTTTTTTTTTACATTTTTCTCTTTTCATATTGCGTTGTTCTTGGAAACCCATCTTCATTTTGGCTTGCTCCCACGGGTGTCATGCGAACATCCAACTACGAGCAGACTCCTTTCACAACTTAACTCTTATCAGGTTGGGATTGTTTTTTAGGTTTCCCTTGCGCTAACATTGGAGTTTTGTATGAAAACAATTTTTTTTTTTTGAAATAATGAGTGCATTTTTCTTAATGACCGCACCACTTGATCTCACTTGCTCAGACCTTCCCCACCCCCAAATTTAGAGATGCGCAAGGTCTTCATTGCATTGTTTGGACAAAATAGACAAACACTTAGACACTTAGACAAGTATTGCTATAGCTACGAATTAACTAAGTGTTAGTCAGAAAATACAAAGTGTGGGAAATGTTTCTAAGTGTATGCATATAACTCATCATCGCAGTGCAATGAATAACGCAAAATAAAAGATTAAGAATATCACAAATAAAGACAAAGGATGATAAAGAAGAGGCTATTGCGTACTTGAAAGAAATGTTACTTAGTTGTATTGAAAATTAACTAAGTATACAAAGAATTACAACTAACGCAATATAAATTTTTTTTGCATGTACAAAGAATTAGAAAATTAGCTTCTATACACAGAAAAATAATAAATGAAGTTATAAATAGAAGAATGACCGCAATAATAAAAAAAAATGTAAAGTTATTGAGGAGGAGGAGGTTCTGGTGGAGGATTTTGGTGAGGTACACGAGGAGCTTCTTCAAAGTGTAGATGCTGCTGGAGATGTGGAGGCACCATGGGACCATGAAGATACGCTGTCAAGAAGTTGAAGTACTCATGGTTGCACTCCGTTAGTCGCCTCTGGTTCAGATGGATCGTATAGATGTTGCGTTGAATATTGATCATCACCTTTCTTGTCATCGCAGCATTGCATTGTAAATCTTCTACTTGCTCGTGTACCGCATATATTCTCTAGTAGAAGAAGGCTTGTTGTTAGGAGAAGAGCTCTTGTTGTTGGGCAAAAAGGATTCGCATACCTGCTAGTTCAGTAGCTAAGGAGGCAATGGTAGGTTATGCCTGCGATGTTTCGCCATCAATGTTTTGGTGTTGGGCAGAAGTGCCTTCACCCAAATTACATGGGTCATCAACATGCGGCGGTGGAAGGGGAAGTTACGGTGATGATGTTGAAGGTGAGGATGGAGCTACTGGATATGTGGTTGGAGAATTAGGGGCAAGGAGAAGGTTGGTGAAATGCTCGGGAAGGGAAGAAGAAGGTTGTGCATGAGGGCTTGGAGGGCGAATTATCAAAGGTAAAGGGTCCAAGGGTTCTGATTCTTGCATTGTTGAGTCTTGGACTTTCCCTTTTACTTTGTCATCTTTGCTGTTTCTTTGGCTTGGGTTGCTGTGGCGCATTCAAATTAATGACGGGCCTCTTCAATGGGATTTCAGGGTAGTGTGGGGAATCTTTGAGGAGCAACCTCAAAATTTTGACGTTTATGAGGCTATGAACTTTAGGCATGGGTTCATCCTCAATGCCTACGCCCATTGATAAGCATAAACTTGAGACAATCCATGGGAAGAAATACTGACCTCTTATGTGTCCCACAAAACCTCGAATTTGTCTTGCGATCAACTAGCCCACATCGATTGGAATGCCGCGCGCAATGCAATATGCGGCCATGACTCGATCCCTCGAAATTGTTTTATCATGGGAAGTCGGGATGAGTTGCCGTTTTACCAAATATACCCAAAGCCGCGCCTCGGGAAGCAGTGTCTTGGACGCTAGAGTTCTGATGCCTTTTAATGAGACCGTCCACTTAGTGCCCGATTGCGTTAATGTTTGCAACGCATCTTCCATCTGCTCTTTAGTAGGATCATCAATGATTTTATTACCTAGTGCATCTGGTTTTCTCTTCATCAAGAATAATTCATTGATGTCCTTTGTGCTGAAAGACACCATTTGCCTTTTTATGGTCACCACATCCTTGGTGCCATGTAGCCGTCCGTTGTAGAAGTTGCGCACTACCTTTGGAATGACAATGGCTGGGCACTGGCAAAATGTTTCCCATTCGTGCTCTAGTATAACGTTTGTAATCAGTTCTAGTAGTGGCGTTGGCATGGAGAAAAATCCCATCTCCATTAGCATATCATCATTTTCTCTTTTCTTCGATGGACGCCCCTTTACAAACGCGGGCTCACTACTTTCTACAACTGCGTTGCCTTTTCTTTAGTCAATGCAAGGCGGGATTCTTGCCTTTGTTTCCTTTCCCTTCCTTGTGTTGTTCCTTCTTCTCCCGTTTATCAATTTCCTTGCCCTTCTTCTCTCTTATGCACTGAACGTTTGCTCGACGCTTTCTCTCCTTCTCCTCTTTCTTCTTCCTTTCTTCTTCTTCTTCTTCTCTCTCTTCTTCTTCAATTTCTTTTTCAAACTGCTCGGAGGCTAGCAAAATGCGCTGTTCCTCTTTGAGCCTTTTCCTTTCCTCTTCTACCACAATCTCATTGTTGCGGTGCACTTTCTCATCTTGTAATTTTCTTCTTTGATTACCTTCTGTGATGATAAGTTTTGCTCGCAACATTTTCTCCTGCTTATCTTCTTCCTCCATTCTTCTCTTCTTCTGCTCTTCTAACGCATCTATCAAAATTGGAGGGTCGATTGTTGACCCTTGCGGCGCATTCTCCTTGCAACGCCGTGTCAAGGGGGTGATTTCTACATCTTCTCCTTCGTCAGTCGCAACCGTTTGCAGTGTTGCAGGTTGCACTGATTCCCCCTTGTTCTTCCTCACAGAGGTGGATTCTCCATCCAGCTCTGGGCTTGCAGCCCTCTTTCTCTTCTCTTCCTCCTTCTTCAGGCGCCTTTCCTCCCGCCTGCTTTCTTTTCTTTCACTCTTTTTTTCTTCTTCTTTATCTTGTTTTCCTCATCTTCTTCATCCCTCTTCTCTTTGATTTTCTTCTCTTCTTTGCTTCGATGGGCTTGCTCATCTTCTTCATCCCTCTTCTCTTTGCTCTTCTTCTTCTTCTTCTTCTTCTCTTCAGCCCCTTCAAGCTGCCTCTCTGCCGCCGCTTCCTCCAAAGCGACCCTGATGGGTCCCTCATAGGATTCTGCATTAGCAGTTTCCTTAGGATCCAAAATGTCCAGAGCGCTTCTCCTTGACTCTTCCTCCATTGCCTCCTTCAAAGGCACTGGTTGGTTCACAACCCCAGCTTCAGGCAGTCCTTGTCCTTTCTCCAAGTTGCTGAGAATGCTCCCAAACACCTCCTTATCGTCCTCTCTTCTTTTCATTCTTAGAGAAGAATGTTAGGAGTGGGGTGCTTTCAGAACTCTGCCCCCTTCTGAACTAGAGTGGCCTGGCTGCTAAGGGATTTCGCCGAGGTCTTCCGGCGACTCGAGGGATGGTGTGTGGCTGGGCGACGAGTCGACGGCTGGCTGCAAGGAATGCCGCCTCTCGCATAGAGATTTGGGCTTCCGAGGGTGATGAGGGTGAAGAAGATTGCTGGGAAGATTAGTCTACCATGGATGCCGAAGTAAAAGAAAACTGGAAATTCTTTAGGGTTTTAGGAAGAGGGAAACAATCTGGTATGCAGAGTGCTCTAGGATTTCTGTTTGCAAATGAGATCAAATGGACTCACAGACGGAGGAGATGGAATTTATAGGTTGGGCCTTGATGGGCCCAACACGAATTTTACAGTGGCAGGCCTCGAGCTACTCAAAAAGCCTATCGTTTGCACTTCTCACATCTATGAAGTTGTAGAATCATACGTCCTTTCAACTACAGATTCATCATGTCCTTGGAAGTTGAAGTGTTTAGACTTCTCAATTTGCAAAAAAAAATTTCTTTGTATTTTATTTGGATGGGCGCAAGGTTAAGAATTAACGCAATGAGTTCATCAACGCAAATGCATCTTTGCAGAGGACGAGCAACAACGCATGTATCCTCGCAACACACCCCTTAACTCAATGCATTTCTAGAGGATGGGCACACAATATTTCTACCAGCGTAACACTACCTTAACATAGTGCATTTTTACTAAGGACGGGCTAAGAACACATACGAGTGCAACACAGCCCTTAATGCAATGCATTTAAGTTGGATGAATGCAAAGTGTATCATGTGGGTACAAGATGCACCCATCATCGCAATGCATACCGGGTGTTGATTGTTTTGTTGTTATTCTTATATAAATATATATTTTTCATCAACGCAAGTCACAAGGACCTTGCGGTAATAATTTTCTTCTTATTAACCAATCATTCACCAGGTTTTAAGAATAACGCATTTATGACGGAAAAGTACAGAGATAAATGCAAGAGAATTAAATGAAGCATAAATTCATAAAGCATTGAAACACAAATTAAATGAAGCAATAAATAACAAAGTTCATAAAGCAATAAAGACAGGAATTAAGAAAGCATGTAAACATAGAATTGAGATAAGGACCGGAAGACAATTTTCTCCTGATGAATGCAATCCACACCTCTTAGGCGGTCCAGCTTGCCTGCTCAATGTCTTCAGGGACATTGCTCCTTCCTGGTTTCATCCCGCAATGTATATGGGGAGAAAGATTATCTAATTCCTTCAGGAATCACACCAGTTATGGAGAATGCGTTGCACATTTCTAATTCCTTCACAACCATAGGTCTTGAAGTTCCGGTGCTTAATCTAGTTCTGATGTGCTCTTGCGCGAAAAATACACCTGATCTCTGAGTCAGCTTAGAATTTCTAGATCACTCCAGTACTCATAAGCCGTCAGACTGCTCTTCACAATAAACAGCCAGTACAAAGAGATCTGCCCTACACATACTACAAATGTACTCAACACTAACCATTACCAATCCCCGACAACGACGCCATAAACTTGTTGACTTGTGGTGGTGAATGTAGTGTGCATGCATGATGATGTGCTACAAGCTCATGTTGCCATAAACTTGTAACGTAAAATGTAATCTTATGCTCTCATGCACATTTTATGCGATACTACTTCTAGATGTATGCGTTACTAATGAAATGCTTGTAGTATACTATGCGTTGTCACAAGTTTCCTTGCATTGAAACCAAGTATAATTCCAACGCAAGTTTCTCAGAGTAATCCGAGGTCGAACACAGGGATTGTTGTCGTTAGTGTGTTACATTTGTGATGTATGTGACCGGTGTTTTTGCAATTAATAAAGAGTGTGTGTATATAGGAAATTAAATTGCGGTAAAGTAAAATTGTGCAAATAAACTAAAGTTGCGGTAATAAAATAAATTGCGATAAAAATAAACCTAAGCTAACGTGATGCAGGATACAAGAAACATGATATACATGATGCTGAGTTCGAGACTGACTGTGAAGTTTACACAAAGGATCGTGGTATGCGATGGCAAGGCTTAATGGATGAATCAGAAAGCGAAAGAATAATTAGTACAAACATCACAAGTTTGTTAATTGCATTAAAGATACAACTAAGGTTCCGCTTTCCCTTGGCGTACACCTCTCAGTGATCGGCTGCGTTTCCATATCTCTATGGTGAAACAGGGATGAACGTGGTGAATGCAAGGTTGCTTCCATTTCTGGAAGTACTTCTCGCTTTAGTTAATGCATTCTTCCAACCCTCTCTTGATAGACAGAATGGCATCTTCACTTCTGCTCTCATAGGTGAAGATGTCGTCTAGCATGCCTTGACTAAACATAATTATTTCCTTAACCCAATTAATTCATTTGCTCAATTATTGCTAATTATCCAAGGGATTAAGAAAACATCGTGGAAAAAGTGAAATATGGATGAACGAAAATAGGCAAAGAGATGGAGATGAAAATGATCATAACATTTAATTATAGAATTAAGCGTCTGATACATGGTGTGAATGATAGAGATTTAAGAAGATGAGTACAAATGGTGAAAAGAGATAGAAACAAATATAGAAGAGTGTCAACGTCTTGACACAGATCTGGACGGTGGATTTTCTTACCGGCGTGTAAAGTGGATGAAGAGAAGAGCTTCCCTCTCAGGCTTGCTCGTTTGGTAGAAATGACCTTCGTACAGAGCTTCAACGGTGGGGATCAAAAGGATTCTTGCCCGGAGACTCACCTCTCGGACTTGTCTCTTAATTCTTCTCGGATCTACTCTGATTAGTCGTTCAACCAGTTTCTCTCTCAAATCAGTATATACACTTTTCTCTGTATTCAAGCATCATTTCTCAGTGGAATGGCTGAAGCTATTTATAGGCTAAGCTTTGACTCTCTGCATTGTGGCCCCACTATATTGTTAAGGCAATTTTGAAAATGGTGGAGTGAATATTCCTTCTGTTATGCAATCAATCTCTTCAGAAATGCACAACGGTCAGTTGTACACGTGTCAGAATCCTCCGCAATTGCGTTGCTCTTTACATCTTCGATCGTTTGTCCACATGCAGTGTTGTTTTTTATTACCGCATGCGGTTGAGATTGTGTTGATCGCTTAGCTCTTGATAGATTGTCGCATGTGCCGTCATTGCGTTGATCGTCTATTCATTCCTGAATGATGGGCATAATGCGATGTAGATGCGTCTTTCTTATTATCTTGAGCCATGAACGCATACGGTGACTTGATTTCCTGCAAAACAAACTTGAAATATTCTTTTCTATCATCGCAATGATGTCGTGGGTGTATTGATGACAATTTATATATCTCGCATTTCTTAGCTAATTTCCATACAATTGACGCAACTTCCGTTTCTTTTGGCCGCAATATCTAAATAAAATAGTATAAATAACTTGTATTTCTACAAGTTACCTATGGTCATCCTAGTGAAGTGAAGTCTCTGTCATGAACAGTGTTATATAACAAGACGTTAATACTTCGTGGTCAGGTCTTATACAAATTCTTTGTATAGGACACCCCTACTCGCATGTCCTCAACACGAATGATCAGGATCAGACCATTTGTGACAAGTCACAACACTTGTGACCATTCCACAAAGTGGGCCGCATCTGTAGGTTACCAAGATAAGGTTTCCCTCCTATATCCATATACTAAAGACCATTTTGGTTATCACTCAAGACATGATCCACTTGTATGTCACCACGTACATGCTTGAGTTATATACAGATAACCAGGGATTTTAAGTTTATTAGTTTGTGGAAAAGAAAATAAAACATGCAATTGAGCAAAATACAAGATGTGAAGTAAATATCATATATTATACAACACAAACATTCGTACAAACTGTTTATAAGCTACAGGACACGAGACTTTAGGGCATCAACCCCAACAAATTGACCCTAGGTAAAACACTCAGTGGGAGGAAATAAGGTATATCATACTTTATTTATCCTCTACACGTTTCTCCCTATAAATTCACACCATGAGATCTACACTCGGCCTCGAGACACCATAGGTGTCCCCCTACGGGTGGCATTTGGGTAGGTCAATAACAAAGTGAATGGAGAGAACTTTTATAGTAAGTGGGAGCGGGATGTGTGACAGAACATCCCTCAGTCTCTCTCATTCGGTTAAATAAAGTTTTCATGCATCGCCGCATGGCATCTTGGGTGTCCCCCTAAAGGATGGCAGTATTGCATGACACTTTATTCAATCTCTAGAAATGGATAGGGTTGCTTTAGTTTCATATCCCAATCGGTATCTCCCTATGGTTGCCTCATTAGGGCAGAACTCTAGAACCTAAAATGAGGGGTTACACTTACAAGAATTGTTAAGCAAGTTAACAAATTCTGGACCGAACAATGTTGACTATTAGTTACAATAACAAGGTGTTGTTTCTGTCTAATGGTTGAGAATGTCTCATTCCAATGAAGGGACACTTGATCGCCTTACGGTGACTTTGATCCTGCCTCACTGAAACATCATTGCAAAATTAGATGTCATTTAGAGTACATCAAAGTTTTGTTAAAATAGATTGGTTGTATGAATGGTTTAATGCAAAGTAAATTAATTGCAAATAGTTTATTCCTTTTCAACAATGATTTTATAATGGCTAGCGCTACATTAAAATTGCTCGCCGTGGAAAAATTAATGGGAGAAAATTACACAAGTTGAAAAAGAACAATCAACACAATACTGATCATCGATGAACTTCGTTTTGTTCTTATAGAGGATTGTCCTCTTATTCCAACTTCCAATGCTCCTCGAAATGTTCGAGAAGCTTATGAGCGTTGAACACGGGCAAATGATAAGGCCCGAGAGTATATTTTGGCAAGTCTTAACGAAGTCTTGGCCAAGAAGCATGAACCCATGCTTATAGCTCGTGAGATCATGGAGTCCTTAAGGGGAATGTTCGGACAACCGTCTGCACAACTCAGACATGATGCTTTGAAATACATCTTCAATGCCTATATGCAAGAAGGGGCATCTATTTGAGAACATGTCCTCAACATGATGGTCCACTTCAACGTGGCGGAGATGAATGGGTCTAGCATTGATGAAGCCAGTCAGATTAACTTCATTTTAAAATCTTTTCCTGAAAGTTTCCTACATTTTCGTAGCAATGCTGTTTTAAACAAGATTGACTACAATATGACCACTCTACTCAATGAGCTACAGACCTTCCAATCCTTGATGACAAGCAAGGAACAGAAGGGTGAAGAAAATATTGCTTCATCTTCTAAGAAGTTCCACAGAGGTTTGACCTCTGGGACTAAGTCTGTACCTTCTTCCTCCAACATCAAAAAGTAGAAGAAGAAGAAGGGTGGAAAAGGGAAAGCTAACCTTGTAGTTGTTGCTCAAAGGGGCAGAAGACCAATCAAGGCTGCAAAGGGAATATGTTTCCATTGCAATCAAGATGGGCAGTGGAAGAAGAACTGCCCCAAATACTTGGTAAAAAAGAAGAAGGCCAAGTAAGGTAAATATGATTTACTTGTATTGGAATCCTGCTTAGTGGAGAATGATGATTCTGCCTGGATTATAGAATTTAGGGCCACTAACCACATTTGTTCTTCATTTTAGGGAATTAGTTCCTAGCGGCAACTAAATGCAAGTGAGATGATGATGTGGGTTGGAACTAGGCAAGTCGTCTCGATTGTAGCAGTGGGAGGTCTCCGGTTGACTTTACAGAACAAATTTCTTATTTTAGAAAATGTATATGTAGTTCCTTATTTAAAAAGAAACCTTGTTTCTGTAAAGTGTTTGATTGAAAAATATTATACTATCAACTTTCTTTTAAATAAAGTGCTTATTTCTAAGAATGGTGTTGATATTTGTTCTGCAAAACTGGAAAATAATCTTTATGTGATAAGACCATTAGCAACTAACGTCCTCCATAACACGGAAATGTTTAAGACTGTAGTAACTCAACATTAAAAGCTTAAAATTTCTCCTAAAGAAAATGTCCAACTTTAGCATCTAAAACTAGAACACATCAATCTCAATAGGATTGAGTGGTTGGTGAAGAATAGACTTCTAAGTGAGTTAGATGAAAATTCTTTACCTGTGTGTGAGTCTTGCCTTGAAGGCAAAATGGCTAAAATATTTTTTATTGGAAAAGGTCATAAGGCCAAAGAACCTCTAGAGCTAATACATTCAGACCTCTGTGGTTCGATGAATGTCAAAGCAAGGGGAGGTTATGAATATTTCATCACCTTGACTGATGAGTATTTAAGATATGGGTACGTTTATTTAATGCAACATAAGTCTGAATCTTTTGAAAAGTTCAAAGAATTCAAGTTTGAAGTTGAAAATGCATTAAGCAGAACGATTAAAACATTTCGATCTGATCAAGGTGGAGAGTTCATGGATTTAACATTCCATAACTATTTGATAGAACATGGAATAGTATCTCAACTCTCAGCACCTGGTACACCTCAGCAGAACGGTGTATCAAAAAGGAGAAATCGAACCCTATTGGACATGGTTCGATCAATGATGAGTTACGCTTCCTTACCTGACTCGTTTTGGGGTTATGGAGTAGAGACTGCAGCGTACATCCTGAACTGCGTTCCATCCAAGAGTGTTGCTAAAATACCTTTGGAATTATGGAATGGTCGTAAAGCTAGTTTACACCATTTCAGAATCTGGGGTTACCCAACATACATGTTTGAGGCTAATCCTAAGAAATTGGAACCACATTCAAAATTGTGCATATTTGTAGGCTACCCCAAAGGAACGAGAAGTGGTTACTTCTTTAATCCTAAAGAAAACAAAGTGTTTGTATCGAAAAATGCTACTTTTCTTGAAGAAGACCACATAAGGGAGCACAAACCCCGAAGTAAGATTGTGTTGAATGAAATTTCCAAAGAATCTATTGAATCTTCAACAAGAGTTGTTGAAAAACCTAGTAAGAGTTATTGAAGTAGGATCATCCAGTAGGTCAAATCCACATCAAGTTTTTAGGAAAACTTGATGTAGTGGGAGGGTTGCAAACCCACCTGTTCGCTATTTGGGTTTAACAGAAATCCTAGCTATGGTAGCTGATGGTGAAGTTGAGGATCCATTGTCACAAAAAGGCAATGGAGGACATTGACAAAGATGAATGGATCAAAGCAATGGATCTCGAAATGGAGTCTATGTACTTCAATTCCGTATGGGATCTTGTAGATCAACCTGATGGGGTTAAACCTATAGGTTGTAAATGGATCTACAAGAGGAAATGGGGTGCTGATGGGAAGGTGCAAACCTCAAGGCTAGATTAGTGGCAAAAGATTATACCCAGGTTGAGAGAGACTATCAGGAGACTTTCTCACCTGTTGCCATGCTAAAATCTATCAGAATACTCCTATCCATTAGCTCATATTATGACTATGAGATTTGACAGATGGACGTCAAGACTGCCTTTTTAAATGACAATCTTGAAGAGGCCATTTACATGGAGTAACCCCAGGGATTCATAACCCAAGGTCAAGAGCAAAAAGTTTACAAGCTTAATCGGTCCATTTATGGACTGAAGAAATCTTCTCGATCTTGGAACATAAGGTTTGATACTGCGATAAAATCTTATGGCTTTGATCAAAATGTTGATGAGCCTTGTGTATACAAGAAGATCATCAACAGTTTAGTAGTTTTTCTAGTTTTATATGTAAATGATATCCTACTCATGGGGAATGATGTATGTTTATTGACTGAGGTTAAAAACTGGCTAGCGACCCAATTTCAAATGAAAGATTTGGGAGAGACTCAGTTTGTTCTGGGTATTCAGATCTTTAGAGATCAAAAGAACAAAATGCCTACTTTGTCTCAAGCATCGTATATTGACAAGATGCTTGTCAAATATTCAATGCAGAACTCCAAGAGGGGCTTATTGCCTTTTAGGCACACAGTTACATTGTCTAAGGATAGTGTCCTAAGACACCTCAAGAGATTAAGAAAATGAGACGGATCCCTTATGCATTAGTTGTGGGCAACCTGATATATGTTATGTTATTTACTAGACCTGACATTTGTTATGCATTGGGGATAGTCAGTACATATCAATCTTAGATCACTGGACCGTCGTTAAAAATATCCTCAAGTATCTAAGAAGAACGAAGGACTACATGCTCGTGTATGGTTCTAAGGATTTGATCCTTACGAGATACATGAACTCTGATTTTCAGACTGATAAGGATTTTAGGAAATCCACGTCAGGATCAGTGTTCACTCTCAACAGAGGGGCAATAGTCTAGAGAAGCACCAAGCAAGGGTGCATCGCTGACTCCACCATGGAGGCTGAGTATGTAGTGGCTTGTGAAGCTGCTACTTGAAGCTGTTCGACTCAGGAAATTCCTGACTGATCTGGAAGTCGTTCTAGATATGTCAAAGCCTATCGCACTTTATTATGATAATAGTGGTGCTGTTGCTAATTCTTGAGAGCCTAGGAGTCACAAGTGTGAGAAGCATATAGAGCAAAAGTATCATCTCATCCGAGAGATGTGCTCGTGCAATGAGATGATTACTTTTGCTTCTAATATGCTTGGTACCACACTTGTGGACTCCTAGGCTTCTTCAGAATTGAATTCGGCTAACACGCCAACCGCAGATAAATCTTTATCAATATAGAGCATGACCAACGTATGCTGATCTGTTTTACAAAGGCTCTCACCGGCTTAAGGTGTTTGAGGGTCACCTACAAGAGTATGGGTCTATGGGACATGCCAATGTCTAGACTAGGACAAGTGGGAGATTTGTACTGGTGTGTGCTATGCCCTAGTTTATTATTTGTGTTACTTTGTTTTTGACTATATGTTACAACCCACTAGCTTTAAGTCAAGTGAGAGATTGTTGAGGTTGGTGCCCTTAAAATCTCGTAGGGTCTTATAGTTTGTAAATGTTTTGAACAAACTAATTGTTTATTTAATAAAATATATGATATTTTATTCCACTTTTTAGTTGCATTAACTACAAACCAATAAACTAACATCCAAGGTTAACTTGTTGCTTAAACATGTATATAGGAGCATACGGGTGGATCATGTTTAACTGATAACCTAAATGGTATGTAGTAGATGGATGAGGCTAAGTACCTTATCCTGGTGACACTTACAAGTATGGCCTGCTTTATAGGTGTTACCATTATTGTAAAGTGCTACAAAGGATCTGATCTTGATCATTTATGTATAGATATGTGAGTGGGAATATTCTATACAAAGAAGTTTGTATAAGTCTGGACCACAAAATGTTTAGTCTCATTATATAACATCATTCATAATAAAGACTTACATTTCACTAGGATGACCATAGGTAACATGACCTGAATCTTGAGTGAGTTGTGAACTCCTGCCTATGAGAGTTATCCTTTTATTTGTATGGGTGAGAGTGGCCAGATCACCAACTTAATAGACCTACCATTTTGGAGATTCGTTTGATTGGGAAGCTGGGAACACAGCTACACAGAAGGAATTCACTCCTTCCTCGAGGTCAGGGTAAGTAGATAAATTGCTCCTTTAAGGGCTGGATTTCGGGGCTTGGACAATGTGGCGTCATACCCTCTCCTAGCCCGAGGAAGGGGTTTAGTCATAGTAGACTATGATCTATTATTCATTAGAGGGATTAGTGGTGCTTAAGGAGTTAGATATAACTATAGGGGAAAAACGATATTTTTTGTCCAGCTCTATACTTACGAGCAATTTGTGAAGGGTTATCGTATGTTGATTGGTTATATCCAATAGACACAGAAATTATCTATGGTGCAAAAAGTGAAACTATCAGTCTTTAGTGGAATGCCCAACAGTTAACAGATGGTGAATAATTTAATTAAAGAGTTTGATTTGAAGGAAATCGAGACTGAGATTTCCATGAGCAGCGGAATAAGACTATTCCAAATTACAATCATGTATGAAGATATATTTACAGTTGACTTCAAAACATAAACGGTTATGCAAATCATAAAGAAATTACAGCATGAATGTCTCAAAAGCACAAAGGGAAAATTGTACCAACAATGGCAGAAGCATCTCCTATGCTCCGTTGCGCGACCTCTGATTGAACAACAACAACCACGAGTACTCGATCTACACGACCGCAACACCGCAATGAACACAACACGAACACTTCGCGCTCGTTCCTCAATGATCTCCTCCGGTCACTAACTCCTCAGCCAACACGAACGGCCTCCACAAGCACCACGAAACGGCCTCTAGAAAACCTCAACAGTGTCAAGTTGAGTCTGACACCACCAACAAGGCGACCTTGGTATTCTCGTGTGAGAATCTAGAGGGTGGGCTCTGTTCGGACTTGGTAGTGAGGCTAACGAATGGAGAAACAACGATCGATACACGATTGGGCAAGTGTGGAGATGGTGGAGACCTATCGTATAGGTCGATGCCCAATCGTTTAGATAAAGCTATCTTATCGTCTAGCAAAAGCTATGCGATCGTTTAGTCTATCATTTTAGCTTGATCTGTCGCCTACAGACTCTACACGATCATTTACTAATGCGTTATTTTATGAGGGTGAAAATTGTGGAATAAAATTGCGGTGATGGAATTGCGTTGACCAACAATTTTTTCTCAGTGGAATCCAAGTATAAACCCCACTGAGTTTCCTGGTAAGTCCAGGGTCGAACTTAGGAACTTGGGAAAACAGTTATACGGTTGATAATTTTTCACGAAGACTTTGCGGTAACCGGTAACTCAAATAGTTGTTTAGTGTTGTTGGTCTGTAGTAATAAAATAAGTAAATGCAGCAGAGTTTCGAAAAGAGTTGATTAAACGGAAGATGCGATGAGTATGCAGTGAAACGGTTGAGAAGGGTTCGGCTAACACTTCCTAGGATGCGTTCATGTTTATGCGACCATGCAATACACATACAATAGTAAACCATCTCTCGATGTGAAGGCTACGGCTTCTAATACTAGAACGCATGCGATATATGCGATGAGTCTATAGGACCTACACATAAGCCTCTATTCTTACCCATGCGATGAAAAAATGACACACACACAAATAAGGCGACCACATAATGTCATAACCTTTCTCTAGGGTGCATGCGATGTATGTTGGCAAACAAAGCTTATCTCTAAGTCCCTTTCTCTTGTTTATGCATATCTAATTTTGGTCTCTCGAGTCTAGATTCTAACCTAACTCTCTCAATTTTAGGTTCTTTCTTTAGACTCTCTCTCGAGTAGTTCTAAAAAGATGTTAGGCACAGCATTGAAACAAGATAATCCCAAGCAATAAAGATCTTAGGTCATGTTAGCTTAGTTCTTTTCAACCCATTCGACAAAGTTTAGCTACTCATGCGTGCTAAGAGAGTGAACAGATGTTAGAATAAGAACTTCTATTTGTATAAATATAAAGTTGAAGTACAAAATAACAATGCAAGAAGAGAATAAAGAGTCTAGTAGCAATTTCTTGCCTCCTAGTTTACACTGTCTTTTCTACTCTCGTTCAAGAGATAATCTCGCTCTCTGCTTTCTACGCCTCTGGGTTCTCTCTCGAGTTTCCTTGAGCGACCTTCTAGCGTGTCTTCTCTTCTCTCACTCCACCTTCTTAAAAATAAAAGAAAACTATGGGCAAGGCTAAACTATGAACAAAAACTAGCTGAACTACTGAACTCGTCAACCTCTTTTCTAAAGGATGCCTTCGATATTTATAGAGCTTCGGGGTGAAAAGCGACTTCTCTCTTATGATTGCACAGATGGGATGGCTTTAATTCTCTGACTGATGTGCCAAATATTTTTCACTGAAAAGCTGAGTGTACTTGTTATCGTTAGCGGCTTGTCAACTTAATTCGGATTCGACTGTTATCAACTTTCTATCCCATCGTGATTAATTATGTTTTTCATCCAAATGCACCCACCAAGTTGCACCGGCTCTATACGGCAATCCTTCTCGAGCAGATGTTTGCGAGCAAAAATCACCGCAAAGCCCTACGGTAATGCTGCGCTCGACCATTGATTTCTTGTGATCACGCTTTTCGCCTTGCGTCAGCGCATATTCTGCATAAAAATACAAAAATTAACTGTTTCTATGCGATGAACGCATGCGACCGCAATGTTGTGAACTTAATTCTTTTTGGACACAATTTAACATATCTTATTAATGCAACCCTTCATAGTTTCATAACTTAGCACTGTAATAGCGTGTATTTCTGCCCGTTATCACTTGGGCCAGCGATCGTCTAGCAAAACTATGTGATCGTTTATTAAACATTGCACAATCGTTTAGCTCGCACCTGCACGATCGTTTAGCTCGCCCAGTCGTCGTTTAGTAAATCCAAATTTACTTGACAACGCGTGAGTTTCTTTTTCGCGAGAGAAAACTCAAAAACCTTTTCAAGTGTTTGTAAAAACTCCTTTTTGAAAATAGGAAACCACTTTCCTTTTAAACTCACGGTTACCATGATCAAATAACCACCCACTACTTTGGTTATTTAAAAGAAAAAGAATTAATTATCCAATAATTAATATTATTATAAACATAAATGATAACCAACTTATCATGCTATATTTATAACCTATAGTTTTAATATTTCATCTCATGAAACATATAAACCATAATTCTTTTTCTATTCCATGGTACTTAATGTAAATCTCATTTACATCAATCCTCCACTAGATATATCTTATACATCATATCGATTATATCATATATAGTCAAAATACCTCTTGTCAATTTGAACATTTCAAATCAACACCAAGAACTGATCCTCAACGGAATCCAAGCTACCAAGGGGACCTCATGGACCTATAGCTCCGAAGCTCCAACGATACGTAAATAACTGACTAAACTCTTTAGCCATGGGATCCACCATCCGTTGACTGCCAGGCACTCCACTAAAGACTGATAGCTGATCTCTTCTTACTATAGATATATTATGTGTCCATCTTAACCAATCAGTAGTGCGACAACCCTTCACAGATTGCTCATAAGTACAGCCGGGCCAATAACCGTTATGCCCCTGTAGTTACATATGTCTCCTTAAGTACCACTAATCCCTCTAATGAACATAAGTCATAGTCCTACTATGACTGAGTCTTCTCTTCCAAAGAAAAGCGGTGGCCACTATGTTCAAGCCCCAGAATCAGCCCTTAAGGGAGCAATCTCACTACTTATCCCTACTTCGGGAAAGAAGTGAATTTCATATTGTGGATTGAGTTCCCAGCTCCTATATCAGACAAGTCCCCAAAAAGGTAGGCATGTTGAGTTGGCAATCTGGCCACTCTCACCCATACTAATCAAAGGACCGCCCTCAAAGGTAGGAGTTCCCAAAACACTCACGATTGAGGTCGTGTCACCTATGGTCGTTTAGGTGAGATGTAAGTCTCTAGTATCAACGACGTTATATACAGAGTCTAGTTTCATCTCGTGGTCCAGGTCTTATACAAACTCTTTGTATAGGACACCCCCACTCCACGTCTCCACATGAATGGTCAGGATCTACCATCTGTAGTAGTTTACAACACTTGCAAACCTCTATAAAGCGGGTCGTATTCGTAGTGTCACCAAGATCAGGTATCCCACCTTAATCCTTATACTACAAACCGATTTAGGTTATCACTTAAGGCATGATCCACTTGTATATCACATATACATGCTTAAATTCACATAAGATAACCAAGGAGCTTTGTTTATTGGATATGAGTAAATGCCAAATTAAATAACACTTATTTTATTCATTGAACAATGTGTATCTTTACAAAACAATGAGACTCCAAGAGATTAGGACACCAATCCCAACATGATTAATAATTCATGTATCGTTGGGGCTTCAAACTACAGGTACATGAGGTCCCCTTGGTAGCTCAATAGGATTAAATGAGAATCAATTTTTTGGATTAATTTGAATTGTTACAATATATAAATTGGGAGTGGATATGCTGTCTAACTCCTCTAATATTGATTTCACTAATTATACGTTTTTATCTGTTTAGTTAAAAGATAGAAAGCTCACGATCAAATCACAAAGAATAATAAGGATAATAGATCACAGTCAAGGTAGTAGATATTCATATCTTTACTAACTTATTCGTACCTTCCAATTATTTTATAAAATGTATTTGATACATTAGATGATCTATTTCTCGTGGAAAGGACAT
>NC_052357.1:18086318-18260866 GCF_009727055.1 Benincasa hispida | reverse complement strand
CCACAATGCTTTATTACTCCAACTCCAAAGGTAGATGACACGCCTTGCAAATACCAACGCATGGGAGACATACCTATTGGTGTTTTAAAATGCGGGTCCGGTATGACCACAACACATCATCAAGCTTCATTGCCCAATCCTTCCGTGAAAGTTTACTACCTTTTCAAGTATCAATTTAATTTCACACTTGGACACTTCAGCCTGGCCATTTTTGTTTGCGGGTGGTATGCGGTGGCCACCTTGTGGAGGATATTGTACTTGCGCAACAGCTCCTTTATATTGTGGTTGACAAAGTGTATTCTTCATCACTTATTGATGGCACGAGGAGTGCCAAAACGAATGAAATATTTTTGTTCAGGAACTCGGGAGACTATGTCGCATCACTTGC
Organism: Benincasa hispida; assembly: GCF_009727055.1. Taxonomy (NCBI): domain Eukaryota; kingdom Viridiplantae; phylum Streptophyta; class Magnoliopsida; order Cucurbitales; family Cucurbitaceae; genus Benincasa; species Benincasa hispida. The sequence continues at coordinate 18,260,478 of NC_052357.1, read as the reverse complement.
GACGCATGCAATGCCTCTACCCACTTGGAAACATAGTCAACGGCTAGTAGAATATAGTGCTTACCATTTGAAGGAGGGAATGGTCCCATGAAATCAATCCTCTATACATCAAATAGTTCTAGCTCCAAGATAGTATTCATTGGCATTGCGTTCTTCCATGAAATGTTTGCAGTGCGTTTGACACCATCACATTCATTGTTATAGTCAGCAGCATCCTTAAATAATGAAGGCCAGAAGAATCCACTTTGTAAAACTTTGGCTGCAGTACTTTGTCCTCCAAAGTGCCCTCCATATGGAGAATCGTGGCACTGCGATAATATGCGTTGTTGAGCAACATCTGGGATGCATAATTGAATGATTTGGTCTGCACCTCTTTTATACAGATTCGGCTCATTCCAATAATATTGTCTGCATTCATTCTTGAGCTTCTTCTGTTGATGGTAGGTGTAATCTTCAGGAAATTGTTCACAAACCAAATATTAATGATGTCTGCATACCAGGGCAGTTCTTCTATGCGAAACAGCTGCTCATCTAGGAACACGGCACTCACTTCAGATTCATTGCGGTCAACCTCAAGATTTTCTAATCTGGACAAGTGATCCGCAACTTGATTCTCTGTCCCCTTCTGATCAATTATCTCGATATCAAATTCTTGAAAGAGGAGAACCCATCTGATCAGCCTCGGCTTTGTGTCCTTCTTTGTCATCAAATATTTGATTGCCAAGTCAGTGTGAATGAGTACCTTGGTTCCCAATAGATATTTTAGAAAAGTCCTTGACGAATCGTCTGTAAAATCCAGCGTGCCCCAAGAAGCTTCGCACAGCCTTCACGATGGTTGGAGGTGGAAGCTTTTCAATTGCATCAATCTTTGCTTTGTCCACCTCCAACCCGTCTCGGGAGACATTATGTCCTAACACTATTCCCTCCTTCACCATGAAGTGACATTTTTCCTAATTGAGCACCAGGTTCGTCTCTTCACATCTTTTCAGAATTTTCTCCAAATTGGCCAAGCAGACTTCATAAGTGTTCCCATAAATGAAGAAGTCATCCATAAATATTTCTATTGAGTCCTTGAGATAATCTGAAAAGATCGCCATCATGCACCTCTGGAATGTGCTTAGCGCATTGTAGAGGTCAAACGGCATGCGGAGAAAAGCAAATGTCCCATATGGGCAGGTGAATGTGGTCTTGTCTTGGTCTTCACGAGCTATCATGATCTGGTACCCGACATATCTATCCAAGAAGCAATAAAAATCGTTCCCTGCTAATCTGTCCAGCATTTGATCGATGAATGGCAAAGGGAAATGATCTTTCTTTATGGCCGCATTCAATTTGTGGTAGTCCATGCAGATGCGCCATCCAGTAATGGTTCTTTGCGGTATTAAAATCATTGTTCTCATTGGGGACTACCGTCATTCCACCCTTCTACGACACACATTGCACGGGGCTGACCCACGTGCTATCTGCAATTGGATAGATAATGCTTGCATCCAGCCACTTGATAATTTCCTTTTTGACGACTTCCTTCATCACAGGGTTAAGTCTGCGTTGATTTTCAATAGTTGCTTTGTGGTCGTCCTCAAGATGAATGTGGTGCATACAGTACGTGGGGCTAATTCCTCTAATGTCAACGAGCATCCAGCCAATTGCTCGCACATGTTTCTTGAGAATGCTCATCAACGCATTCTCTTAATCTGCATTGAGCACAGAGGAAATAATCACTAGCAACGTCTCATCCTGCCCCAGAAATGCGTACTTCAAATGTGTTGGTAAGGTTTTTAGTTCAAGGGTTAGTAGTTCCACGAGAGAAGGTTGCGTTATTTTTCTTTCTTCTTTTGGCTCTTCTTCATGCGTTGCGATCGATCCTTCTTCTTTGTTTGTTTTTGCTACGATCGTATTACAGGCAGCTACGGATGTGTTGGTATCCACTTCTTCACACTCTTCATCAAACTTTTCTTCTTCAATCAAATTCATGTCATCATCAGAATCTTGCAGGTCTTCCTCATCAGGAAATTTCATGGCACGAATTATATTAAGCTTGAGCTTCTGTTCGTTTATGCTCAAAGTGATTTCTCCCTTGTGCACATCAATTTGAGCACGACCCGTTGATAGAAAAGGTCACTCCAAAATGATGGGCACATCTTTATCGACCTTATAGTCTAGGTTGATGAAGTCAGCTGGCAATAAATTTATCAATCGTGATCAGCACATCCTTCACCTTACCTTCTGGATGAACCAGAGATCTATCTGCCAATTGGAGAGTCACGGAGGTGGGCACAAGTAGCCCCACATTTAATTGTCGAAAGATTGATAGCGACATCAAATTTATGCTGGCCCTCAAGTCAAACAGGGCTTGCCCAATATAGAGTCCTCCTATGGAGCAAGGAATAGTGAAGCTCCCAGGATCGCTCATCTTCGGTGGGATAATAGATTTGGAACTTTGCGTTAATGCCACTGTGGCAAATTTTCCAGCGCCTCTCTTCTTAGTTACCATGTCCTTCAGAAACTTGGCATAGGCAGGCATTTCCTCAATTGCTTCACTGAAAGGAATATTAACATGTAATTGTTTTAACATAGATAATAAACGTTGGTACTATACCTCTTCGTTTTTCTTCTTTTTTAACCTCTGAGGGAAAGGTGGTAACTGAACTTTCATGGTTCATGTTTTTCATGGTTCATGTTTCATTTGACTTTGAGGTTGACGCAGCCTCAGGCTCCACTGCTTCATTCTCTCTTTCTTCTTCTTGCGTTACCGCAATCTCGGGTTCAGTTGCGATGGAAGTTGTTCTACTCTGATCCTTCTTTTCTCCCTCCACAGTCTTTCCACTGCACAATGTCACAACCTGAAATTGCTCCTTACCTGATCCCCCTATGTTGCGTGGAAGCTCGGTTGAACTTGGCAACGCCCCTTGCAGTCTACTTTTCAACTCACTCGTAATCTGGCCCATTTGCAATTCGAGGTTGTGGATGGACGTAGCTTGACTTTGAAGCACTGTCTCATTTTTCTTTATGTATTGCTTCAATAAGCTTTCTAGAGAAGAAGATTGTGGTGGTTGTTGTGAGCTACTTGCTTCGTTTCTCTATTGACCGTTACTGCATTGAAAGATTCCTAGTGACCCTTCTTTTTGTGCCACAGATTGAAAATTTTGTTGTTGATTCTTCCAAGCAAAATTGGGATAGTTTTTCCACCCGGGGTTGTAGGTGTTTGAAAAGGGGTTATTATTTACAAAATATACAGACTGTGGATTTTGCGAGCAATCCTCCATCGCATGCTCATCACCGCAAGTCACACACCTTGCGGTGTTTTGACTTATTGCGTTAATCTGCCCACCTTGCGGTGTTGGGCTGCTGATCGTCATTCCTTGAATCAAATTCATCATTGCAGTCATTTGATTTTGCAATGAGACAATAGCATCGTTATTTGCATCAGAATCTTTGAATCTCAATCTCTGGTCACTCTCCCTCCAATCTTCATGATTCTTGGAGATGCGGTCTAGGATATTCTTCGCCTCATCATAAGTCTTGTCAAGCAGACTACCAGTTGCTGCCGCATTCTCAGCGGTCTGCGAAGCAGGATTCAAACTGTGGTAGAAAATTTCCATTTGCAGGCAATCTAGTAGCCCATTATGCGGACAATCTCGGACCAACCTTTTAAACCTCGCCCAAGCATCGCTGAGCGATTCGTCCATATCTTGTTCAAAATTAGTAATAAGCTTTCTTCGTCTTGCATTTTCGGTAGGTGTAAAATACTTCTTCATAAACTTCTCCACCACCTGCTCCCAAGAAGTGATCTCTTCTGGTTCGAGCCAATAAGCCCATTTCCTAACCTGATCACAGAGAGAAAATGGGAACAACATTAGTCGAACTTCTTCAGCAGAGATGTTTGGGAACACAAAAGTATTGCAGATTTCAATAAAACTTCGGAGATGAGCGTGCGGATCCTCGCCACGCCTTCCTCCGAATTGACCTACAGCCTGGATCATCTGCAGCATCACCGGTTTCATTTCAAATCTTCTTCCATCTAAGGCAAGTCTCATGATTCCCGGAGAGAAATCATAGAGGTTTGGTGATGCATAGTCTCTAATGGGCCTATTGCGATCGTTTGCCAATAGAATTGGATTTACCATGACATTGTTGTTGTTTGGTGCTCCTCCTTCAGGCTGCTCCGCCATCTCTTCTTTATCGGATTGTGGTTGCTTTGGCGGTCTCATAGTCTCCTTCGGAATGTTCTCTCAATCTCCGGGTCGTAGTTCGCCTAAGATTGAGAGTTCTGCAAAGAAATCACAAAAATTACCGTTAACAACTATTTTGCCGAAGTCCCCGGCAACGACGCCAAAAACTTGATGCTTGAACTTTATGAAGTGGAAATATGGATGATATGCGTTGATGGAATGCAGTGTGCGCTCAAGTTTCCTCAGTAGAATTCAAGTGTAAATTCCTCTGAGTTTCCTGGTAAGTCTAGGGTCGAACACAGGGACTTGTGAAAATAGTTGTATTGATAATGTTTATGAAAACTTTGTGGTAAACAAGTAAATAAATAAAGTGTGGGTGTGTTGTTGCGTTGATGAAAAAAAAGTAAGTAAAGGCGGCGGATTTGAGAAAGAGAGTTGTGTTGATAGATGCAATGAGTATGCGATGAATAGGTTGAGAAGATCTTTAGCTAGCGTTACTCAGGAATGCGTCAGACTTTGTGATCATATTACAACCATGCACAGCAAGTCATTTCCCAATGTAAATGTGATGCTCCTAAGTCTAGGACACATGTATTGAATGCAAAATGTCCATAGAGCTTATCCCTAAGTCTCTACTCTTGTCCTATGCGTTGATGCAAAATGCATGTAAGCAAGGTAACCACATACAATCATATCTTATTGCTAAGATGCATGCGATGCGTTAATAACAAATAATGCTCATTCCTAAGCGCCTATCTCTCGTTTATGTGTTCTAATCTGGTTCTTCCAAACCTAGATTCTGACCTGACCTTCCTAAGTCTAGATCCTGTCCTTAGATTACCCTCTCGAGTATCTCTAATAGACAAATGAAGCATACATAAACAAGATAATCACAATGAATGAAGATTTCCTAGTTGTGTTAGCTAAATGCTTCTCAACCCATTCAACTATTTTAGCTACTCATGCATGAATTATATAGAGTGAACAGATATAGAGGAAGACGTTCCATTCTTATAACTGAATTGAGTACAAAATGATATGGAAATTAAAGGTAGAGAGCCTGGCAACAATTCTTTGCTGACCGAGGCTTTTACACTGAATCTCTATTCTGATCTACAAATATTCCCGCTTCCGCGGGCGTCGGCCCTCTCTCTGTCTTGGAGCTTCCGGTGCTTTCCCAAGCTTGCCGGAACAATCTATCGGCACACCTTCTTCCTCGCGTCCGCCTTAAAATAAAAGAAGACTATGGACAAAGACGCGAACTTGTAAAATGATGAAATAATCGACTGCTTAACCCCTTCTCTGAAGAATGCACTTGGTATTTATAGGGCATCAAAGGTGAAAGGCGGCTTCTCTCTCCTAGTTGTACCGATGGGACAGCTTTAATTCCTGACTGATGTGCCGGATAATTGTCACCGATAAAGCTGGATGTACTTTGTGACCGTTATCAACTGTCAACTTAATTTGGATCCGACTGCTGTCAGCTTTCTGTCCCATCGATCTTAATTGTCCTTTCGTCTGGATGCGTCCACCATGTTGTGGTGATTCTTCTTGGGTGAATGTTTGTGAGCACGGTCAATGCAAAGTCTTGCGGCGAAGTTGCGCTCGACCAATGTATTCCTATGATCACATTCTTTGCATTGCGTTAATGCATTATTTTGCAAAAAAAATATAAAGATCAACTGCTCTAATGCATTAGATGCATGCGACCGCAATATTATAGAATTTATGCTTAATGGACGTAATTTAACATATTTCATCAACGTAATCCGACATTGTTTAAGGATTCAGTACTATGATAACGTGCATTTCTGCCCATTATCATCTATATAAAGAGTTTGTATAAAACCTGACCATGAAGTGTTAATGTCTCGTTATATAACACTGTTCATGATAGAGACTTCACTTCACTAGGATGACCATAGGTAACATGACCTCAATCCTGAGTGAGTTGGGAACTCCTGCCATTGAAGGCGGTCCTTTGATTTGCATGGATGCGAGTGGCCAGGTCGCCGTCTCAAACCTACCACTTTGGGGATTCGTCTGATTTGGGAGTTGGGAACTCAGCTACACAAGATGGAATTCACTTCTTCCCCGAAGCAGGGGTAAGTAAATAGATAGCTCCCTTAAGGGCTGATTCTAGGGCTTGAACAATGTGGCGTCATACACTTTCTCTTGGCCTGAGAGGTATTCACACATAGTTGGACTATGTTGTATTGTTCATTAGAGGAATTAGTGGTACTTAAGGAGTGAGATGTAACTACAGGGGAAAAACAGTAACTTGGCCCAGTTGTACTTACTAGCATCTGTGAAGAGTCATTGTACTCATGATTGGTTATATCCGATGGACACAGAAATATATCTGTGGTAAGAAGAGTTCAGCTGTTGGTCTTTAGTGGAATGCCTGACAGTTAACAGATGGCGGATCTCGTGGCTAAAGAGTTCAGTTATTCACGTACCGTTGGAGCTTCGAGCCATAGAACTCCTCGCTTTAGTCCGTTCTTTTTCTTCTTTGCGACTTATTATAGATTATTCGTTGGTAGAATGGAAAGAATTAGGCGAAGAAGGACCCGCGGGTAATGAATGGGAAGATCGAAAAGGTTCATAAGGTCCCCTTGGTAGCTTGGATAAAGTTGAGAATCAGTTTTTGGGTCAGTTTGAAATGTTCAAATTGACAAGAGGCAATTCAATTATATATGATATAATTGAACTGCTTAATTATATATAATATAATTGACTAAATGTATGAGATACATTATTTTGGAGGAAATTGGATATAAATATGATTTATATCAAGTAGAGGAGAAAACACTATAGTAGATATATGATATCAATTATAGGTTAAGAATATAATATGATTATATTAATTAATTAATTAATTAGGTGGATATGAGAGAATTGGCCGAGTATTTCTCCAGAATCGTGCGAAAGTGAGAAGTTCAAATTTAGTTCTTGTAACTGAATAATAAAATGAAATTTTTTTTCATTTTGAGATAGAAGATACAAGACACGCAAGAAAAATCGTTCACAGTGTGAATCTATACGATCGCTTATCGTCGAGAGCCTATATGATAATGCCTGTCTTCCTAAATTATCGCACACCCACGTACTAAACGATCGCTTAAGTTTACTACACGATCGCTTAGCACGCTGAGCAGACCTAAACGATCGTTTACCATTTGATAGATGATCGCTTAGCTAAACCTACAAGATCGTGTACCCCGACCTAAACGACAAGCACCCGACTATACAATAGTTATCCCTTTCTCCTACTTGCTTGTTTGTTTTACACAATCACTGTTTCCTCCTCCCCTCTACCAATTCCATCAAAGTCCACCCTTTGGATTCTCACACCGAGAATACCGAGGGCTTCGAGTGGTGGTGTCGTTCCCAGTTGCTGTTTGTTTCATGCGTTGTTGATCGTGTAGACGACTGTGGTGCTGCTAGGCGACCGATTGTTGGACGATAAGGAGAGTGAGGATTTCGTTCCGCTGGACCGAGTTCGATTGAAGAAAGTCTTCAACTGGTACGTTTTCTCGGTCTTTTGTATTTTATTTGTTAAAGCATGTCAGTAATTAGTGTTACAATGCATATCTGTATGTTAGAATGTATGTGTGGTAATTCTGTCACAATGAAATCGGAATGATCCACTTCTGCTCATGGGTACTCTTGTTTAAGAGCTCCTTCAAGTTCAGAGAATTTTGATGGTTTGAGAAAACTGAGTTTGAATCATTTTAGCAAATTCAATGTAAACTTGGGGTAAAGATGAACGATTCTTAAGAAAATATATCCAAGTAAAATGAGAGTAGTCATCAATGAACAAAACAAAATACCGATAACCATCTATTGTAAGGGTAGGAGCTAGACCTCAGATGTCAGAATGAATAAGACAAAATGGTTTATCACGTAAAGATATTGAAGTAGGAAACGACAATCAAATGAACGAAATTGAGAGGCATTACTTAAGGTACCAACATAAATTAGGCTACGAAGTTTGTCAGGTGACGCATGACCAAGATAAAGGTTCCATTGATACGTGTCAATATCTGTGACAGCTGCAGACACAGATGGCAAAGCAGGAGGCTGAAAGGACGTGAGCTCAAATAATCTTCCCACCTTGCAAACCGTGCCAACCATCTATGTTCACGGATCCTGAACCTAACAACCATGGGAGGAAAAGAGAATAGTTAGTCCCAGGTCACATAGTTGTCCAACAAAGACAAGATTAAAGGTCAAGTATGGGACATCATAAGTAGTGGATAGGCTAATACTCGGTGTACTAACAGTCCTAACATATGAAATAGGCATGTGGTTACCATTAGCAGAGGATACCAGAAGCAAGGATTGTACAGGGGTGGAAGAAGACAACAAGGCAATATTCGAGGTAATGTGATTGCAACAAACTGAATCAAAGAGCCAAGATGTACCTGGTGTGACAACAAGGGCAGGAGAATTAAGAGAGAGCACCTGTTTCAGCAAGTCTTAAAGATCGCTGATCTAGATACTTGGAAGATTAGAGGGTACCACATCGAAGGCAGTGGCAGCTGCTCTAAAAAATAGAGAACCATGCTTAGGAGAATTCTTGGATTTATTGGTGTATCCTGGAGGCCGAGATAGTTTGGTAGGACAGTTGTCTAGGATATGACTCCGTCTGTAGCAGTACTTGCATTCAATGGTGGGGCAACTGGAAAACTTGTGACCATGCTATTTGCAATTCTTGCAGAAAATTGACTCAGCTGGAAATTGTGAATGGCTGGTTACGAAAGCAACGTCCGGGGAAGAAGAGGAGACTAACCCAAGACGCCTCTCCTCAAAGAGAATTTTCTGAATCGTAGCATCAAGAGATGGTAGAGGATTATGATGTAACAAGGCAGCACAAACAGACTCATACTTAGGACAAAGCCCCATAAGGACCTTGATAAGTCGTAGATGATTTGGACTAATCTTGGCCTAATCTAATTGGGTCCAAATAGGCTGAAGAACAGCGAGATACTCATTCATGAATTGCCCGATCTCCTGATTTGTGCCTACTAGAGTAGTGTGAAGTTGATAGTAGTGAGCCAGACCCACGATTTGGGATCGTTTGGACGGAAAATCTCAAAGTTCTTTAGCTGTGTTGAACACATCAAACTGAGTGTGAATGGCTGGGATGGAGGTGTTACCTAACCAGGTGATTATTTGATGGTTTTTGTTGTCCCAGTCTTCTATTCTGTCCACAAACTTACTGTCTTCTTCAGCGACTCCTTTGACAGGTTTAACGACATCACTTGTTACAACTCGCCACAGTTTACGGCCAATCAAGAAGTTCTTCATTTGATAGGTCCAAATAATATGGTTGGTGGCATCAAGGATTGTGATGATAGGACGAAAGATGTCATTTTTCTCCATTTATAATGAGAAGAAAGACAAAAAAAAAAAAGACCAACAGGATCGGGAAAAGGAAAAAAAATGGATAGATCGGCTCGGTGCACTTGGCTCAGTGGCTCGACTTGATTGGGCTTACCCAGCTCGACGTGCGATTCTTCACGGGTGCCAAGCAGCTCACAGATCAGGTGCGGGGCACGGGTCAAGGGGGCTTGTCTTCTCTGGTCTTCTCGGGTCGGGTGCGATGACAGAGACCAGATCTGGGTTGCCTTCACTGGTGCGTTGAACAAACGACAACAATGAATGGACAGATGGAATGCAGATATACGGAACGAACAGACGACGTGTTCGACGAGCAGAGTTGCCTTCACTGGTGCGAGGGGATGCATGGGAACTAGATTTGGGTTAATGGCAGCAATGACAGAGAACAAGGAGAAGAAGATAACCAACTAGCAAGGCTCTGATACCATGTTGAGAAACAAGACCTGAATGAATGATTTCTATATGTATTCTATTGATCAATAACACAATTGTACAGTTATAAATAGCTAATACAAGAACTAAAAATAGCTAACAAAACCCCTAACAAAGCTCAACCTACTATATGAAAATCATAACAGAAGAAGACTGACTTTACAATTTAACATTTTTTAAAAAAAATATTTTTTTTTTACCTATAAACTTTTAGTTTTATCAAATTACATTCCAAATTTATACAAAGCTAGAATCTAAACTTTGAACTTAAAAGTATTTTGCAATAGTTACCATTTGGTAAGTTTTGGTTTAAAAATCAGTTTGAAAATATTTCTCTTATGCTTTTAATTAATTATAAAACATATGAATAATAAAAAAAAATTGGTCAGATTTAAAAGAAAAACAATATTAGTGGCAGCGTTTTATTTATTTATTTTTTTAAGTTGGGAAATTGTGAAAAAGTATTCACCAGTTAATTTGTATATTAATCAAACTTAAATTTGTGCAAAATTTGATATTATTTCATATTAGTGAATTTATGAAGATTTGTTTATTGACTTTTATTTAATAAGTGGTTGAATTGGTAGAAATCGAATAAAGGATAGAAATTGCAAGGTTTAAGAATTTAATTAAGTTTATGGTCAATTTTGACGAAAGTGAAAATTTAGGTTGAAAATTGATATAACATGACATGTTTATGAGTAAATTTTGGTTTCTTCTACGTTGTTTTTCTATGATTGTCAATTCTGTACCATACACATGTTCTATAATTAATTCAAAGCACATGAGAAAACCTTTTTTTAATAGATTTTCAAATGAAAAAAAAAAAAAAAAAACTCATTAAAGGATAAAGTTTACAACATTTTATAAAACTAAGGTTAATATTGCAATATTTATCTAACGATGCATTTAGATGAGATCGAAAGTTTAGAGTAAAAATCAATACAACTTGTCAAGTTATATCCATTTTTACCATAAACTTATAACTTCATCAAATTGGACCACTAGACATAGTTAGATGTTATAATTTGATGAAATTGAAAGTTGGAATTTAAATCGATACAATTTAACAAATTTATGGGTAAATTTTGATTCTTTTTTCCTAAATAGTATATAATAAATCAAGTTGATGAAACTTCAACACTTCCAAACAACTACTTAATGGCTTAATAGTGATTTTAAAATTATTAACATCACTTTTGTCACGTTCAAATCATTTCAAACATCTTTAATCACACAAAATAAATTTAATGTTTAATTTAACATTTAGATGCAATTTTAATATCGTCAAAATTAATTTCGAATTATTAAAAATAAGTTTTGACAATAATTTTGAAAACGACAAAATTGATTTTTACCATTTCAAAATCACTAAAAAAAAGCCCTTATTGTCACGTCTTTTTTGAACAATAATATTATCTAATATTTTTTGTTTGAATAACATTCAATAACTATTAGAATATTAAGCATAACTCAAATGATATAAAATACATACCCTTCATCAGATTGAACTTCAAATCCTCATCCTAATATAGTGTTTTTGTAATAATGATCAATGTGATGAAGGTCGTAGTTGACAATGATTTTGCAATAACTTTACAATACTCACTGAACATATCTTAGTTGTAATTGAGACGTACTCCGTTTTTTAATATTGAGGTTAACCTTCCAATCCTATTTGTTGTATTGAAAAAATATACATCAGAATCTAATATTTGTAATTCTTGTTTTCACAAACAACTATTTGTGTAATTATAAAGTTAATATAAGAAATAGCTAACACAAACACAATTATAGGATTAATAATACCCCTAAGAAGCACAATGTACTTGAGAAGGGCATTAGCATCAAAGCCCTTTTTCATTAATTGACTGCTTCCCTTTCCTTTTTCATGTGCTGGGTAAATAACTCAAAGAAACTGCCAAGCTGAAATAGAGATAATTGGAGTTTCCTTCCAACCAACAATCAAACATTTCTCATTCTTTTCCAAACTGCAAAAGTTCCCATAAGCAAACCCCTTAGCTACCAACTTAGCTTGGCTCAAACATGAGTCACTGAGCTCAATTTCTTCCATTCTAAACCTTGCAAAGAATGCCCTCCACACCTCTATCTTCACACTCCTTGAAACCCGATCGCTACCTTCCGATGCAACGATGTTTTCAATCCCTTTACCACATAAGGCTTCTATCTTTCTTCTGCTGTCTTCATCCTCTTCAATGCAAGTTTTCAAGCAGTCGAAGTATGAAGCGGTAAAGAACAATGCTTCGATGAATCGATTGACAAATGATGATAGGTTATAATTTGCTTCAATCTCAGAAACTACCATTATTGATGGATTTAAATTTCGAATTACTCTCATCAGATTCTCCAAGCTAGCAGGCCTTGAAATCATGTTTCTCAACACTAAGGGGCAGTAGATTGCTACCATTTCATCATCTTCTGTTTCAAAGAGTTCTTCTTTTATCTCCATCATATCTGATACCAAGATTGCTTTGAATGAGAAAGGTATGTTTAGAGACTCAGCAACATTTTCCAACCACTTTCCTACCTGCTCTGTCAAGTGACATTTGTCTGATATAACAGCAGTGATCTTAAGAAGTTTAATGGGAAGCTCCTTCAGATCTACAAGTGATTGCATAAAACCTGACCAATGAACTCCACTTCTGATTTCAAGATCTATCAAATGGATTCTGTTGATCAGTTTTACATGCTCAAATATTGCTTGAACAGCAGTTAGATGCATCACTTGCTGAAAAGGAAGTTTCATGCATCCTTTAAGTGCTTCAAGGTTCATTTCCTCTTCTTTTTGCTCCTTAATTGCTTCCCGTCCAGTTTCTCTTTCGATTCTTTTCCTAAGCGCTTTCGCAAAGTAAAAAACGAGCCGCTGGACTGCATTACCATAGGCGGATGCAGTCCATTCACAGCGTTGAAGCAGCCAGCTCGCTCGGTCAAATTGTTGGTAGCCTACTTTCTCAGCTGCAGCAAAGAGAACATGGGCAAGCTCAACATCTTCTCTCTCATCCTCCAACAGACCAGAGATAGCAAAATCACACGGATGCGTCAGCATGTAAAAGTCGTCATAACCCTCAGGGAAGAAATGAACATATCTTGCTCCAGCTACCCTTAATATCTCTTCAGTTGACAATGTGTTGTTCTCCTCACTGGCTTCACCGCCTCTTTTGTTAAGAATTGTCCCTTTCATCCTCTTGACTTTGGTACCATAGCTGTTTAGCAGCTGCAAAGATTCTAAACATGGATTCAAAACTTGTTTACTGGGGTTCAAACTGATAGAATATGCCACCGGGTTTTCTGATATCTTCGACTTCTCCTGAATCAATTCGGAAATGGTAAAATCGTTGCCAAATAGCAATTCGTCAAAAATAAGACAATCTGAGTTGGGCTGTTGATAGTTTGTTTGATCCCCAATCTTGGGAATGTCCTGTTGGTAGAAGCCAGATTGATTAGCTGAGAGAAAGTTGAAATCTCCAAACTCCTCCATTCTAAATGGACAATCGTCTTCTTTTCCTCTGTGCTCAGTCTCCGGTTTCTCGTGGACACCATTAGAGGGGAAGAAAGTTCCTGCTTGTGAGCCACTGAAATCAAATGGTGTGAAGGAAAAGAAACCATCAGCCATTAAAGAGCAGAAGAAAGCTGATGAACAAACTCTTCACAGTATCACTCCAAAAATTTCTCTAAACAAAACAATCAAAATTCTACTTTAAATCAAGCTGATGAATAAACCTAAGCTCAATGTCACTTGCAGAGATTTCTTTAAAAAAAAACAGCCAAAAGTCTTCTTTAAATCTGTTTTTATTCCTATGGAATACTCTACTACATTGGATATTCCCAAACAAGTGTTACAGAAAAGATCAAGAATCAAAGTTTATAAACTACAAAACAAGCTGGCAAGTTTGAATTGGACACAACACAATGATATCAAACTCTATAACCTTTCTTCTTGTCATTTTCTAACAAGACAACTTAAAAAAGGTTGAAATTTAAGCCATCAAAACAAACAATGAAACAAAGAACAGAGGTCCTTTTTGTTGTCTCTTTCCTTTTTCAGGATGGTTACAAATAATAGAAATAAAATAATACTCTAATCTCTCCGTATTGGAATCCACGATCACCATTTTCGATAGTTGTAGAGAAATTTCATACGAAAGCAAAAATTGGAATTCAGTTTATTGTAATAATATCTAATCAGAACAATGGTCGATGGAATATTCGAAAATTTTGTTAAACTTTATCTTTCTTTGATTCAAATGGAGAGAAATTTACTCGAATGAATGAACAAAATAATTACAGAAACGGATTTAATCTCAGACGACTTCGATCCGTTTGGATTGGGAGAATTGGGAAGAACTTTCTTCTTTCCTCTCACGAAGCAAAAACTTCAGAAACAAAACAAAGCTTCTCAAAGTCTTAACGAAACCAATCGTTAGAGAGCCAAACCGCAGAAATCCACCATAGTTGGATCCATAAACCATCGCCGGAGATTCATCATGTCGCCTAGAAATTTTGTTTATGGTCTTTGAAGATTTTGCTGCCTTCGGCTTTTTAGCACTCCAAACTCTCAAGACTCTCAATTTCCGCTTTGCCGATTGGGGGGAGAGTGGGGTCCACTTGAACACGTCAAGGGCTGCGTTTATTTAGTGAAAATACATACTAATCATAAAATTAGTTTTTTTTTTTTTTTCAAAACATTATTTTTTAAAATAAAATTAATGTTAAAAGCGTAAATCTTAAAACTTAACGATTCAAATTGAAATAAAAATTGATAGCTAAAGTGATTATTTAGTGAAAATTTGAGGTTAATTCAAATAAAACTTAAATTTCAAAAGTAAAATTGCAATATGTCCAAACTTTGAGATTAAATTGAAATTAAACTCAAAACTTAAGTCTCGTTTGGTAACTATTTTGTTTTAAGTTTTTGAAAATTAAACATGTTTTCCCTCCATTTCTCAAAATGGTTTGTTGTAGTTTTCTTAAGTAAAAGAGTTTAATTCCTAATCAAATTTCAAAAACAAAAATGGTGATAGACACTTTAGACAATGACATTTGCTATATATATAAATAATTTAACTCATATTTCTATATTTGAAAACAATCCAAACAAAAAACAGTTTTTTTTTTTAGTTTTCAAATTTGGCTTAGTTTTTTTTTATAAAAAATAATGGTACAATGGTAAAAGGCACGGGACAAAGCAAGATACTCAGAGTTGTGAGGAGTATTTATAAGCTTAATTTTTTAAAAAATAAAAAATAAAAATCAAATAGTTACTAAATGAGTCTTAAGAACTAAATTTGTAATATTTTAAAACTTGACTAAATAGAAACTAGTCTCAAAATCTAGGAACCTAAAAAATACTTTTCCTTTTTTTAAATATATATATATATTACCCATAAACTTTGAATTTTATCAAATTATATTCCAAATTTATACGAAGCTAGAATCTAAACTTGAACTTAAAAGTATTTTGCAATGGTTACCATTTGATAAGTTTTCGTTTGAAAATGAGTTTGAAAATATTTTTCATCTGCTTTTAATTAATTATAAAACATACGAATAATAAAAAATTGGTAAGATTTAAAAGAAAAACAATATTAGCGTCAGCATTTTATTTATTTATTGTTTTTAAGTGGCGAAATTGTGACAAAGTATTCACTAGTTAATATGTATATTAATCAAACTTAAAATTTGAAAATCTGATATTATTTCAAATTAGTGAATTTATGAAGATTTGTTTATTGACTTTTATTTAATTAGTTCGGTAGAAATTGAATAAAGGATAGAAATTGCAAGGCTTAAGAGTTTAATTAAGTTTATGGTCAATTTTGACAAAAGTGAAAATTTAGGTTGAAAATTGATATAACACAACATGTTTATGAGTAAATTTTGGTTTCTTCATTGTCAATTCTGTATTATACCTATCTTTTATAATTAATTCAAAGCATATGAGAAAAGTTTTTTAATGGATTTTCAAATGGAAAAAAAAAAAAAAAAACTCATCAAAGGATAAAATTTACAACATTTTACAAAGTTAAGGTTAATATTGTAATACTTATCTAAGGATGCAATTAGATGAGATTGAAAGTTTAGAATAAAAATCAATGCAGCTTGTCAAGTTGTATCCATTTTTACTATAAATTTATAATTTCATCAAATTGGATCAGACTTAGATGTTGTAATTTGATGAAATTAAAAGTTGGAATTTAAATCGATACAATTTAACAAATTTATGGGTAAATTTTGATCATTTTTTCCTAAATGGTATATAATAAATCAAGTTGATGAAACTTCAACACTTCCAAACAACTACTTAGTGCATGCATGAGAGTGATTTTGAAATTATCAACATCACTTTTGTCACGTTCAAATCATTTCAATCATCTTTAATCACGTAAAATAAATTTAATGTTTCATTTAACATTTAGATGCAATTTTAATATCATCAAAATTAATTTTGAATTATTAAAAATATATTTGACAATAATTTTGAAAACGACAAAAGTGATTTTTACCATTTCAAAATCACTATTAAAAAATTAAAAAAAACCATAGTGTCACATCTTTATTGAACAATAATATTATTTGATATTTTTTGTTTGAATAACACTCAATAATTATTACAATATTAAGCATAGTTCAAATGATATAAAATACATACCCTTCATCAAAAGATTGAACTTTGAATCTTCGTCCTATTAGAATGTTATTGTAATAATGAGCAATGTGATGAAGGTTGTAGTTGACAATGATTTTGCAATGACTTTTTAGTGAGCATATCTCAATTGTAATTGAGACACTCTTCGTTATTTAATACTAAATATACATCAGAATTTAATATTTGTAATTTATTATGAATATTATAATAATAAATAGATGTTCATTGCTTAGTGTTCCAAAGCCATGTGTCACCTTCATGTTGTCCATTTGCCTTGTAATTATTCATGTTTGGTGTCCATGTAAGTCAATATCCTACTTGCCCACTTTGCCTATAAATAGTGACATTTGGTGGATCTTAAAATTACACATACATTAGGCAAATTCTATACAAATTGGAGAAAGTAGAGAAAGTTGAGAGTTTTCTCATTTCTTTTTTTTTTAATTTATTTATATATTATTTTTTATTTATTTTAATATTATATTATATTATATTACCATTCGTATTCCTATTGTGCTCCTCAATTTCAGATTATGTTATCAGAACGAGCCCTTGTCGTTTTTCCGCTAAAGATAGGTCCTATAGGTATGTCGGTTCTTCCCTCTTCGTTATAATTAATAAATTTAATGTTATTTTGCATATTCATTATCTATTAAATTTTTAACATAAGTACAATATTTTATGATAGTGGTTCCATGACAAATCTCACAAAATTAGAATTTTCCGCCCTTGATATTAACAACAATAATTATTTGTCATGGGTACTTGATGTCGAAATTCACTGGGATGTTATGAACTTGGGAGAAACAATTAACGAAAAAAATACGACATTCAGTCAGGACAAAGCAAAAGCTGTGATTTTCCTTCGTCATCATATCTACGAGGGATTCAAAATGAAGTATCTTACAATAAAAGATCCCTATATCTTGTGAAAAAATTTGAAAGAGAGATATGATCATTAAAAAAAATAGTTATTCTTCCTAAAGCTTATTATGAGTAGATGCACTTGAGGCTACAAGATTTCAAATCAGTAAGTGATTACAACTCCATATTATTTAAAATCAGTTCAAAATTGTTGTTATGCAAAGAAAAAATTACTGATGTTGATATGTTAGAGAAGACATTTTCTATATTTCATGTCTCAAATATGCTCCTGCAGTAGCAATATTGAGAGAAAGATTTTAAAAAATATTCTGAATTAATTTCATGTCTTCTCGTGACCGAACATAATAACGAGTTATTGATGAAAAATCATGAATCTAGACCAATCGGAATGACATCATTCCCTAAAGTGAATGTTGTAAATTTTAATAATAATTGTGGTCGAGGTTGTGGTTGCGGTCGAGGTCATGATCGTGGTAGAAGAAGAAATAATTATTATTTTTCGTGGTGGTCATTTTTATCATTTAAATTTCAAAAGAACCATGCAAAATGATGATCACAAAGGAAAAGTTCCACAAGATAAGAGTTAAAAAAGTGTTGAAAATAAATGCTTCCGATGTGAAATGACTGGACATTAGTCACGTACCTACCGTATGTCAAAACACTTAGTTGACCTCTATCAAGCCTCCCTGAAGGAAAAAAAGTTATGGAAGTAAATTTTGCTTACTGGGATAATGATATATTTGACCCATCTCATATGACAAATTTGGATGTGGCGGATTTCTTTGAATCTCCTGAAGATAAGATTGACATAGTTGATAGAACATCAAGTATTTCTTCTTATTTTGAGAATATCTAGACTTAATGTTATTGTTTTCTTTTACCTATCTAGTAATTTTTGTTTGGCAGACAGTGTAACTACACACAATACTTATAAATAAAAAATACTTTTCCAAACTGACAATGGCGAAAGCAAAAGTAAATACACAAAGGGTCTCACTCTCTCATTGGCTTGAGAGGAACTTGGTTTAGTGATTAGATCACAAACCAAATGCTCATTAGAGGATTAGTGGGACTTAAAGGGTAAGATGTAATCTCGAGGGTAAAACAGTTTTTGAACCAACCGTTATTACGAATAACCTGTGAAGGGCTGACTTACTAATCATAGTTATCTCAAGTGGACATAATATATCTACAGTGAGGGGAGTGCAACTACTGAACTTTAGTGGAGTGACATGGTAGTTAACGAATGATGGTTAATTAGGTTATAGAGTTTAGCCAGTTAATCGCGGATCGTTGGAGCCTATGATCTGTAGGTCTATGAGGTCCCTCTACTAGCTCATGTCGGGTTAAACCTTAGAACAATGTGATGAACGAATTTGAAGTGTTCAAATTCGAATTTTGGAGCAAAGCGTTAATATATACGATATATTTAACCTAATGTTTAATTATGAATTAAACATAACGAGAGAGAAAATATGAGATATTTAAATAAGATTTAAATATCAAGATTATGAATAGTGATTCATATTGATCGGGATTATTATTGGATTTAATATTAAATTAAATTAATTAAAATTTTTAATTAATTATTTAATATTAATTTAATTTTTAAAATTGATTATTAGAATTAGTTTTGAAATTAAATGAAATTGGTCAAAATTGCATTAAAAGTCAAATTGTTGACTAGGTAAAAAATGCAATGGAAGTCAAATTGTTGACTTTTGACCTTTGAAAGTTAAAAAGTCAATTTTTTTTTTACTTTGGACTTTGAGAGTCAAACTTTGACCAGGTTAGTGGAAAGATCCAATATTTGTGAGTGGAAAATTCCAACTTTTGCATGGCTAAATGTTGTCTTCATTTGAAGACACTTGTCCCACTAAATCCCACTTTAAGTTAGTGGATTTTTTAGTGTCAAATTCTCATCAAACACAAAGTTGCATGTTTGCATGTAATGATATTTAAAAGGGAGTGTTTATTGTTTTTGAAGAACTCTTGGCCATAGTGGGTTTTAATGAGGTTATGTGATAATCTCATCCCTTTTTTCTCTCAAAATTTTAGCTTTTTCCTCTGCAAATTAGACATTCATTGGATCCCACCTTCTCGTTCTAAGGCCGAAGAATAGTAGGGAAGACTCTCGTGGTGGTCTACGAACTGTTCATGAGGAGATGGAAGCTAATTTGGAGAAGTTTCAAAGACTACAAAGGTTGTATTCTTTTCCCCATTTTTTTGTTTTATTGCATGCATGCTTATCTTTGTAATTAATCTAATTAGAGTACTTTAGATCCATTTTTCTTTTGCTATGCATGTGTCCATTCCATCAATTGGTATCAGAGCATGCTTAAAGTACTCAATTTTTGGATAATTTATGCATATGGTGGATATTGATTCATGTGATGAATGCTTGTGTTCTAAAATAGATAATTTCGATTTTGGCATTTGTTTTTTCCTCTTGGATTGTAATAATTATTGTAATTGTCCGGTGTTTTAAGGGTTTTAACGTGTTGTGAAGGGTCTGTAAATTTGCTAGAGTCATTAGAGTTAGAATTAGGCTGTAATTACTCGGTTCCGGTAAAGAGGACAGCTCCAATTTGGTGAAATTGCTCACAAACCTGAATTCCACTCCCATACTGACCTGACGACCTGATCCGGACGGCTGATTCAACCCACAGAGCTGATGGTTGACGCATGTAGCTTCTAGACCCGATCCACACCCAACAACCTGTCCGTCAACCCAACCTGGTGGACGATCCAAGGCCACGCCCAATTCCGCCCACGCTTGGCCCACATTAGTCTGTATTGACGGCCCAAACAGCGCGCGACCCAGCCCGATTTTAGCCTGATTTTCTTCACCCAAGCCGTCTACGCTAGCCCAAGTGCGCTCGCCCGTCTGCTTCAGCTGACCCAGTGGTGACCCACGCCCCCTCCAGCCAACCCGAGTTCGATTCGCACGCTCGGTTTGGAGGCCCAGCCGGTCCAGATGGTCTGGACCAGTTCGGTTCAAGCTGGTTTGACCAATTTTGATCGATCTTGGGCGGTTTTTGAAGCTGGTTCAAGCCCTTTTCAAGCGGTTCGGGCTAGTCTGAAGTGTTCGGAGGTAGTTCGAGGTTATTTTCTGCTTATTTTTGTAATAAATGTAGCTTTTAGCTAGCTTAGGATGCCAAAACCGGTCCATTTTAGTGTGTTTATTTAATTATGCATTGTGAATGTATGAATTAAATAATTTATCTATTGTATGCATATTGTATGTTATGTAGATTTAAAATTCCACCATAGGATAAGTATGTAGCATGCATTGCAAGTATATTATAAGTGTTATAATGTATAGTATGCATGTGTAGGATTCGATGGCTTTTGATAAACTAGTACCAAGTGACCTCATAATTTACTCTATTTTACTTTTCTCCTTTTGTAGTATCATACCTGATAATCCTCTTATAATAACTTCTAACGAGTCACTGACCTAGCATTAGAACATAACTGGTGCATTTAAGCTAAACAAATATTTTAGTACACAACTATCATAAAACTTGTAATTGATAAGACGTACCTGGCGATGACGAGGAATCCATTCATGGGCCACAGGGACAATCTAGACTTACATAGTAAGTCAGTGTACAGAACCCAAAACATGGGCTCTGATACCAACTATAACGACCCGACCCCCTAGGACTTAATTAGGTCGTTATTAAATACATGCATGCATGGAACTCAAAACGACACTCGGTTATGGTGAAATAAATGCTAATTAAATAAGGTAAGTTCAAAAGACTTTCATTCATTTCAAATATTAAAACAATAGTAGGGTACCCATAAATCATAAAAGATAATAAATAAGTCTGAAAAATGATTCTTAAAAATAAGTTTTAAACATCAAAACTAAAAGTTAAGAGAAACATGAAAAGAACTCTAAATTTCATGATGTGGAAGCGTAAAAACTATTCCCAGTGGCTCGATCACGAATTCCGCTTGTCCATCGCTAGTGCATCTCTAGCCTTACCTGAAACAACAGCATGAGAAAGAATAAGTATAAAATACTGAGTAAGTAACCCCACTACTGGGGTCAGGCTGGGCATCTATGTCCTCTAGATACCCACCTCTGGTGAAACATATAACTTCTCTAGTCCTCATGGGACACATATGCACATGAAATAAGAAGGAGATTGAGTCCTATCCTACTGTAGTTAAGTATGCCTACTACCTCTGGTGAATCTCGAAGGAGACGCAAACTGGTGAATCCCGAAGGAGACGCAAACTGGTGAATCCCGAAGGAGACGCAAACTGGTGAATCCCGAAGGAGACGCAAACTGGTGAATCCCGAAGGAGATGCAAACTAGTGAATCCCGAAGGAGGCGCAAACTGGTGAATCCCGAAGGACGCACAAACTGGTGAATCCCGAAGGAAGCACAAACTGATGAATCCCGAAGGAAACACAAACTGGTGAATCCCGAAAGAAACACAAAATCTAATGGGCATCTAACTAATCAGTAAAGACATTTGCATAGTCTCAACATCATAATCATCACTGTATGAATCTATGACATACATATAAACCTCAACATCATGGCTTTACAACATACACATATACTTCAACATCATGGTTCTACAACATACATGTATACCTCAACATCATCAGATCAAATACAACCATGGAAGTACATACCATCTCATACTAACATTCAAGTGTCTATGTGCATAAATAAATAATTCGGATCTCGTAATAGAACATACTTTAATCATATTATACTATCAATCTTTCATTGCTATCATTTCTGCCATAAACCTTCATTTAACAGTGCTAGCATACATCTAATGCCTGGCCCGTGGCAGTTCCAGTAGTAAGATTACTTACCTTGATATTAGGTCGAACCAAAAAGCAATTGAATCTTTGTGAAATTCTTGAATCCTTAATCAAGCCTAAATATAAACCAAGCTTTAAGATTAATAGTTAAGCCGCCAATTCCAAACACCTAAATATTACCAGATAACCTTACCTAAGGTGTGGTCCAATTCAAATTCAC
Source organism: Benincasa hispida (assembly GCF_009727055.1). Classification (NCBI taxonomy): domain Eukaryota; kingdom Viridiplantae; phylum Streptophyta; class Magnoliopsida; order Cucurbitales; family Cucurbitaceae; genus Benincasa; species Benincasa hispida. The sequence goes on along the minus strand of NC_052357.1, from coordinate 18,237,898 downwards.
CTTCCAAACCTCCAATTTAAGCCCAAATAATTAGCAAACCAAACTCTTCTTCATCTTGAATGAAATTCTTGAATCAAACCCCTAATCATAATTTGAAATTAGACTTACATGATTAAAGCTTGAATCAAATACATACTTCACTACCAATGTCTCAAATAAATTATCCATATGTAGCTTCGTCAAAAATCACTTCCAAATGACTTTACCAAAATTTCTCAACAACCAAAATTAATCCACAAGAGGGTAATCAAAGCATAAAACTTACCAAAACTCGCTAAAACAAACTCCAACTTCACTGAACAACACCTCAATATCTTCACAAACTTGAATCCAAAGTTGAAACATAATGGGTATCAATCAATTGATGTCAAAAGAAAATGAGTATTCAAGAATCAACCGAAAACAAACCCAAATGACAGAAATCTTACCCAAATCGATAGATCCAGTGACGGCAAAAGCGAACGACGTTTGAGCAGTGGTAGACGGAGGTCATGAAGAAGAAACTGACGCGGTGGCTTTGGGTGGTGTCGAACGGGCTCACGAACGTGAGGAAGAAAAGGGGGGATGGGGTTTGACTTTTTATAAAAAACAACAACAACAACAATAATAATAAAACAAAAAATGAAATAAATATAATTACATTTAATTCCTTTTCGTTTTATACTATTAAATTTCTTTCCGTTTCAAAAGAAAATTAAGTCTTGCCATTAATTTCCAATTTGAATTTCAAATTGAATAATTTCACGCCAACAATTAAATTCCCGCACTTACACTTGAATTCCAAAAATGCCCTCCAACTAATAACAATTACTGAAATTCCAAATAATAAAGTTACTGAAATTACATTTTTACTAAAAACATGTGTGGGGTGTTACAGTAAGTGTTACAAATGTTGTAAAGTGCCTACAAATAATCTGATCCTGATCATTCGTGTATTAGACATGCGAATGGAGATATTCTATATAAAAGAGTTTATATAATACTGGACCACGAAATGTTTAGTCTCTTTATATAACGCCATTAATAATTGAGACTTTCATTTCACTAGGATGACCATAGGTAACATAACCTTAATCCTGAGTGAGTTGTGAACTCCTGCCTATGAGGGCAGTCTTCTGATTTGCATTGAAAGTGGCTAGATCGTCGACTTAACAAGCCTACCATTTTAGGGATTCATCTGATTGGGGAGTTGGGAACTCAGCTACACAAGATGAAATTCACACTTTCCTCGAAGCATGGGTAAGTAGATAAATTGCTCTCTTAAAGATTGATTCTGAGACTTGAACAATGTGGTGCCACACCCTTTCTTGGCCCGATAGGGATTTAGTCATAGTGGGACTATGATCTATTGTTCATTAGAGGGATCAGTGATACTTAAGGAGTTAGATGTAACTACATAGGCAAAACGGTAATTTGGCCCAGCTGTACTTATGAGCAATTTGTGAAGGGTCATTGTACTTTTGATTGGTTATATCCAATGGACATAGAAATATATCTGTAGTGCGAAGAGTGCAGCTGTCGGTCTTCAGTGGAGTGCCCTGCAATTAACGGATCGTGGATAATGTGATTAAAGAGTTTAATCAGTTATTCATGTACCATTGGAGCTTCAAACTACAGGTCCATAAGATCCCTTGGTAGCTCAATGGATTTAAGTTGAGAATCAATTTTTGGGTTAATTTGAAATGTTTAAATTAATAAGAGGGAGTTTAATTATATATGGTATAATTAAATTAATCCAATTATATATGATATAATTGATATAATGTATTTGATACATTATTGTTTAATTAGAGGAACTAATATTTGAATATGATTCAAATATATTTTCTATGAATAAAATTCATAGTTATTAAATTTAATATAAATATAATTTATATTAAATGCCATAAAATAGAGAAAGAGAACTATGGTTTATATATTGAATATGATGCAATATTAAAGCTATAGGTTATAAATACAATATGATAAGTTAGTTATCATATTTATTTATATTTATTAATTATTTTATAATTAACACTTTTTTCTCCATAACCACCCTTAGTGGGTAATTATTTAGATTTGTGGCAAAAAATCGAATAAAATGAAAATTGTTTCATAACTCCAAAGAGAGACACGATTTGTGATCGTGTAACTACACAATTGAAGTTGAGAGCCTAAGCGATAGTCTCATTTTCTCTAACCGACAGAGTGTCTTTGCTATATGATAGTCTTGTGCCTACTCAATCGTCTTCCTCCTCAAACTCCAAAATTCCCTCTAAAAAAATTAGCCAGAGCCCACTACTCCTAGATTCTCACACCGAAAATACCAAGGTCACTAAGTGGTAATTTCCTTGTTGGTTCGAGGATCGAGTTTTTGCTTGTTGCTGATCAAGGGAGTTCGTGACTTGTTCGATGCATTCGTGAACGAGTACAATCAAGGGATATCTTGAAGAACGGTTCTTCAAATAATCTCTAAACTTTGTTTTTTAATTCAGAAGCATGCTATAATTTAGTTTCTAATACATAATCTGTTTTGTTAACTGTAAATGTATGTGTTCAATCGAGATGAGATTTGGACGATCTGCTTCCGCTCAAAGGTTCTCTGTGAATAGAGTTCCTTCACGTATATGATATGTTGTTAGAACACTTCAGTGGGAGATTAATAACATATACGATGTTTTGTTTTTTAGCTCTCACATCCGTAAGAGTTCACATTGAGATTTATGCTTCGCTTCGTGTCACCTTGGAAGTAATCTCCATATGGAAAGTGTTTGCATGAATCAAGATCTAGGTGAATAGGTGAAGTTGTTCACTGTAAAATCAGATACACAATGTTTTGATTTTAATTCTCATGTCCCTAAAAGAGTTCGCACCATGAGATTCATACGACGTTTCGTGTCACCCTTGAAGTGACTTCCATTTGAAAAGTATTTGCATGAATCAAGATCAAGGTGAATAAGGGGAAGATTGTTCATTAGAAAATCAAATATGTGATATATTGATTTCAACTCTTACGTCCCTAGAAAGTTCACACCGTGAGATTCATACAACGCGTCGTGTCTCCTTGGAAGTGACCTCCATTCAGAAAGTGTTTGTATGGATCAATATCAAGTTGAATCGTAGAAGTAGTTCAAAATAAGTAGGTGAAGGATATGTATCAACGTGTTCTACGCTCTCTTCTGTTGGTTTGGACCGTGGGATTCCTATGTTGTGCCTATCAGTTAGCTTTAAGCAGCCCTTGCTAGTCATTTAATGACGGCTATCCCCTTGGAGGGTTGTAACATAGGATTCGGAACAATCAAACTCTAGAAATGGATAGAATTTCTTAGGTCATTTCCCACTTTGACTTTCCAATTCAGTAGCATCGTTGGGGCCGCTAATCTCTGAAAACTAAAATTGGAGGGTTACACTTACAGAATTACGAAGTGTTAGTAAGTTCTTGACCGAAAACGGTAGTTAAATGACTGTCGGAATATGAGTTATTCTAGAGATAGTATTTAGTCAAGAATGTCTTGCTTTAGTGAATGAGTATTTGACTACCCCTCAGTAGCCCTTATTCAGACTCACTATAGTATCGTTGCAAATAAAATAATGAAATTTGGGTACATTATTACTTTGCTAAAATTTGATTGGGTTTAGAAGCAATTCACTTATTAGAATTTATTTATAATTTTAGCATGTTGAATTCTTCAAATTTACTCGCTTTCAACGGTAAACCAACATGGAAATCAAATATACTAGAAGTTGATGATTTAGACTATATTTTAACAGAGGAATGTCCTCTATCTTCTAATTCTGCTACTTATCAGAAAACACAATAAAGTAACTATGATTTACTTGTCATTGGGATGTGCTTGGTGGAAAACGATAAGTTAACTTGGATAATGGATTTGGGAGCCACTAATCATATTTGTACTTTTGCTCAGGAAACTATTTCCTAGAGACAACTTACAGAAAGTGAAACAACTTTTAAGGTAGAGACCGAAGAGGTTGTTTCAACTAAAGCAGTGGACGATATAAAGTTATTTATTGGAGATAGAAAAATTTTACTTGAAAATGTTTATTATATTCCTTTTATGAAAATGAATTTAATTTCTATCTCATGTTTGCTAAAACAAAATTACAAATTTTCTTTTGAATATAATGAAATGTTCATTATCTCAAAAGGTAATATAGTATATTCTGCAAATCTAAAGAATAACTTATACGTGTTAAAATTAACTGAGGTAAAAGCCGTTTGAATATAGAGATGTTTAAATCAACTGAAACTCATCATAAGAAAAGGAAAATTTCTCCAAATTTCTCCAAACTCATCATAAGTTAATAGGATTGAGAGATTGGTTAAGAGTGAACTTCTAAACCAGTTAGAAGATAGCTCTTTACCACCATGTGAATCTTGTCTTTAGGGTAAGATGGCTGATGTGCTGGGAATGGAGGTAAATAAATATGCATTTGATAACCATGCGTTCTTGCCACAAGTTTTCTTGCACTCTCGCCAAGTATAACGAGATCGCAAGTTTCTCGGGTGATCCGAGGTCGAACTCAGGGACTTGTAGCTAAATGTCATGAAGTAATATGTTTGCGACGAAGAATAAGAGAATGTTGAGGGTTATGGGCTATGCACTACTCCTACTCCTAACTAACAGATTAAACAATGGAAATATGACTATAAGAGATAGAGACACGGAAACAGTTAACGTGTAGTAAAATGCATGGAAAAATAGATAAAATGGCGAGGATGTCTTCATCATAATGCTAAGCTTGACCGCAAGGGTAACCCCAGCCAACGCAAGCTATGAAATCATGATATATACACTTGACGAAGACGCATGCGATGTATATGCGATAGTGTCGAGAGGCCTTATTTCCAAGTCTCTATTCCCGCTCAAGTGCTCTCACACATAAACAAGATGACCGTATACCACCTTATCTTACTTCTAGACGCATGCGATGTGACCACATACTTTCATATCCTATTCATAGGGTGCATGCGTTGTGTAATAGCAAATGAAGCTTATTCCTAAGTCTCCATTCTTGCTTATGCGATTCAATCCACTCTCCCAAGTCTAGATTTGGCTTTTAGACTACTCTCCCAAGTATGCCTAAATGATGAATGATGCGCTCATAAGACAAGGTAATCACATAAAGTATGGTTGACATAAGATTATTCCTATTTCTAGGAACACATGCTTACTTTGCTTAGTGAGTTCCACTACTTACCCTCCTGGGCAGTTAGCTACTGCTGATCAGCACATAGACAAGCCTTGCGTTCACTCATAGACAAGCGTTGCTATAACCTCTCACTAAGCAAATAGGATTTTCTCACAACACTCGCGTAACGCACACCTCTCGGTGGTTTGCTGCATGCTTCATATGTCTATGCCGCATGATTAAGTATGCGATACTCTAGCAATCTTACTTAGTGGTGCAATGAAAGTAAAGGATGTTAGGAAGAGATAAATGATGATGGAATCGAAGGAAATATAGAAATTCATTGATCACAAAATGTATTAATCTCTTAAGCCACAATGTAATACAATACAGAGATAGAAGAGAAATGGAGGGCCAGATGGAAGCAACATCTTGCTTCCGTCAGATATGTGTCAAGGCTGCCGGTGGTGCCATGGATGGGCGGTGGAGTAGTCTTTCTCGAGATCTAGCTCCGGTGAAGGCTCTGGTCATCACTCAGAATGGATGAAGGAATGAAGAACTCTCAAGAATATCTTCTCACGCTTTGGTCTAGATCATAAGGATCTGCCCGAAGGCAAAAACCTGGATGATTTAAAGTTAGGCTCTAAGGCTTCTATTTATAGATCTTGATCACCGATAGCATTAATGGTCCTTCTCTGAAATTCTGCAGCTAACAGTGTGATGGGCCTGCTCTGAATCTCTACTGCTAACGGTGTGGTAGGTGAAATGTCAACATCACTTATTGATACTCCCGAGGTATGCGTTCATGCTTGGTTTCCGGAGTATCATCGCATTCCACCACCTTTGCGGTCATCCCTCTATTATGGTTATACTTTGTAGCCATAACCTCTATGTGATGAGCACATGCGGTTAATGGCTGCAACATCCATGCATAGAGCGTATGCGACGCCTCTGCAATGGCGAGATTCACCACATGCGATTGATTCCTATGTTTGCTACAAAAATAAACAATTGAATGCATATACGCATAAAAGTGGGTTAGCCGAGATTTTTAATGTCGATCGACGCAAGCTCGTTTTCTCATGAATTCTTAGTATAATCACCACATATTCTACTTAACAACCCTCATAATTCTAAATAGAAGGCTTATAATGACGTACATTTCTGCCCCTCATCAATGACCAAAAGATCTTTTACTGGAAAAGGTCTTAGAGCTAAAGAACCCTTAGAGCTATTACATTCAGACCTTTGTGGTCTGATAAATGTTAAAGTAAGAGGAAGGCATGAATATTTCATCAACTTCATCAATGATTATTCAAGGTATGACTACATTTACCTAATACATCATAAGTTCGATACACTTGAAAAGTTCAAGGAATATAAGGCAGAGGTTGAGAACCAATTAGGTAAAAAGATTAAAACACTTCGATTAGATTGAGGTGGTGAGTACATAGACGTAAAATTTCAGGACTATTTGATAAAACATGAAATTCAGTCATAACTCACAGTACATGGCACATCTCAACAAAATGGTGTTGTAGAAAGGAGAAATAGAATCCTGTTGGACATGGTTCGTGCTATGATGAGTTATGCTCAGTTGCCAAGTTCTTTTTGGGGTCATGTAGTAGGGACTACGATATATATATTGAACATGGTTCTTTCGAAAAGTATTTCAGAAATACTTTACAAGTTATAGAGATGACGTAAAGGTAGTTTACGTCACTTCAGGATTTAGGGATGCTCAACTCATGTGGTCGTGAAAAATCCAAAGAAGTTAGAATGTCGTTCAAAAGTATGCCTATTTGTAGGCTATCCCTAAGAGACAAAAGGTGGCTTCTTTTATGATCCTCAGGAAGATAAAGTATTTGTGTCGACATATGCAACATTCCTAGAGGAAGACCATATTAACAATCATCAACCTCGCAGCACGCTAATATTAAGTAATATTAAGTGAGATAATCAAAGAAACTACAGATAGATCAACAAAAGTTGTTGATCGAGCAGGTCCTTCAATAAGAGTTGTTGATGGAATTGGTACTTCACATCCTTCTCAAGAATTAAAAATGTCTTAATGTAGTGGGAGGGTTGTGCAATAGCCTGATCGGTATATGGGTTTAACTGAAACACAGATCGTCATACTTGATGATGATTTAGAGGATCCATTGACTTTTAAACAAGCAATGGGTGATGTGGATAAAGTAGAATTTCTAGTTCTATATGTTGATGATATTCTACTCATTGGGAAGGAAGTAGAATTTCTAGTTGACATTAAGATATGGCTAGCCACGCAATTCCAAATGAAGGATTTGGAAGAAGCACGGTATGTTCCTAGGATTCAAATTGTTCGGAACCGCAAAAACAGAACAAAATCATTGTATCAGGCATCTTATATAGACAAGATGTTGTCTCGATATAAAATAAAAAATTCAAAGAAAGGTATGTTGCCTTTCAGGCATGGAATTCATCTGTCTAAGGAACAATGTCCTAAGACACCTTAGAAGGTTGAGGTTATAAGGCAAATTCCATATGCATCAGTAGTAAGGAGTCTACTGTATGCCATGTTGTGTACTCGTCCTGATATATGCTATGTAGTTGAAATTGCCAACAGATATCAGTCCAATCTTGGATATGATCATTAGACTGTCGTTAAAAACATCCTTAAGTATCTTCAGAGAACGAGAGACTATATGCTCGTGTATGGTGCTAAGTGAAGGATCTCATTCCGAGGGTTCCATGAGCGGGTTTAGATCGCTCCGATTTCACAGGGGCTGAAACACAAACGACATACATTCAACATATACAGTTATGCATATAATCTAATTATCGGCATGCTTAGAATACAATAAAAACCATGAAAGGGTTCATACCAAATGAAGACACTCTTCAAACGTCTGAACCCTAAGCAGCAGAAAACCTCCCACAGATCTACCAACACCCAGCGAGTATGTCGACTTAACAGCATGATCAAAATGTACACAAATAATGCAGTGGGGACGACATCACAACAAGAGAAACTCGGGTATCCTCGGCATAAAAAACCTAAAGAGTGGGCTTTGGTGAGTTTGGTAGAGGACGAAGGATAATGCGTCGTGTAGATGATAAGCAAGTAGGAGATGAAACTTTGTTATCGTATAGCGGAAATGCTTATCGTATAGTAGAGCTACACGATCGTGTAGGAAACACTGAACGATCGTTTAGGTAAAATGTATATGATCATTTAGAGAAAATGTGAGGCAGACAATCGTTTAAACGGACGAGCTTCTATGTATAGGCTCTCGCGATCGCTTTCACGAATTTTTTTTGGGCGCGCGATAATATGAATGCACGAATTATGATCAAAATGAAAACGATTTTCATTGTTTTAATCCGTCGGTTACCATAACCATCGCAACTCCACTACCTATGTCCGACTGTGGATAAATCCGTTAATTATCAAATAATTAATTAATTAATTTAATTAATAAATATAATCATATTATATTTATATCCTATACTTTGATATCATATATCTACTATAGTATTTTCTCCTCTACTTGATATAAATCATATTTATATCTAATTTCCTCTAAAATAATGTATCTCATACATTTAGCCAATTGGAGACCTAGATAAAGAAAGGTCAATAATCGAAGATGTTTTCCTACTTGGAGGTAATCTTCTACATTAGAAGATAACCTTACAATCGGTGATGGCTTTATCCTTTACAGAAGTTGATTTATAGCTTTGTAAGAAGCTATTAAAGAAGGTCTTTGGTTAAAATGTTGGGATCGGTGTCATCTCTTTGTTCTTGTAGCTTGTAAACTTGTATAAACAAATTGTTATTAATAAAATAAAAGTTATTTTATTTGTGCATTAACTCAATCTTATATACTAAGATCCAAGGTTATTTTATGTAACTTAAACATGAATGTGGTTGACATATAGGTAGATCATGCTTAAGTAATAACCTAAATAGTCTGTAGTATATGGATAAGATTGGGTGCCTTATCCTGGTGACACTACGGATACGACCCACTTTGTAACTGCTACAATTGTTGTAAAGTGTTACAAATGTTGATCTCAATCGTTCATGTGGAGACATATGAGCGGAGGTATCCTATACAAAGAGTTTGCATAAGACCGGACCATAAAATGATTAGTCTCTCTTTAAAATACCATTATTTGAAGAGATTAACATTTTAATAGGATGACCATAGGTAACTTGACTTTAATATTGAGTGAGTTGTGGACTTCTGTCTATGAAGGCAATCCTTTAATTTGTATCGTTAAGAATGACCAGTTTCGTCGACTCAATATTCCTACCACTTTGGAGATTTGTCCGAATAGAAAGCTGGAAGCATGGCTACACAAGATGAAATTCACTCATTCTTGGTTCTAGTATAAGTAGTTGAATTGCTCCCTTAAGGGCTGATTTCGGGTCTTGAGCAATGAGGGCCCTCACCATCTGAAAAGCACCTGAAAAATACTTTTCTTACATTCAAATTTGGAGCTAAAATTGCTAGTTTGCGTGATTTGACGTGGTTTATTGAGTTAATTTCAGGAAACCGAGTTACCAGAGCAAGTTGAGCTTATTTGGACGAAAACTTGGTGCAAATCTCTAAAAACAAGGGCTTCAGAACCATCATATAAGGAGAAGGGAAAGAGCAAGTTGGGCAAATCACTAAGGAAGAAAAATAGGGCAGCATTACGCATAACGTTGCAACACTTCCCCATGATGCTGAAGACCCGAGAGCTAAAGGAAACAGGGCAGTGTCAAAATGTTGCTGATAGCATTGTGACACTATGATCTGAAGGTGACCATTACTTATGCCAACACTGCGACACTGCGGGTGATTCTTATAAAATAAGTCTTCTGCTTTCATTTGAAGTAGGATGCAAATTTGGTGAGATTTGGAGACCTAAATTGAAAGAGCCTCTGTAAAGAACGACGCTATTGTTGAGATCAATCTGAAACTCAACAACGAAGGTTCAAGAGATCGAGACCGTGACACAACGACGGTGAAGAGAGATTGCGTTAACTTTCTATCTTTCTTCCTTGTTCTCTTTGGAAATTTTATGGCAATTTTATATGTTACATCTGTAGTTTGTATGAACATGAGTAGCTAAATCTCTCATTCTAGGGTGTTGTCTTTGCTATGAATTCAATTGAGTAGTTTTTTAATGTTTGAATCAATTGTCTGATGGTTGAATTTTAATTTCTTCGTATGAATCTATTTGTTTGACTAGCCATTGAACGGATATATTTTAGGCTAAATTTTATACTTGAGAAAGAGAGGTTTGGCTAGAACTGAGAAATTAAACTGTTATTCAGTAGTGCATGAGAATGATTAAAGGATAATAGGGGCTAAAAACGAATGAACGATAATGAGGCATTGTTGTAACATTGAGGAAGAAAATCAATTTGTTGTAATTATGCTAGAGTAGGTTGAGCTTGAAAAAGGATACTGATAACTCTTAGAAATACAAGTTATTTTGGCTCTTAAGTTGGAACAACTAAGGTTTTTAATGATAAAATCTCCTCATTTTTAGAAGAAACGCATGGAATTACTCAAACATTAGCAAACTCATGCAAAAGAATATTTATTACTAAATAATGCGACACTAAGACGTTATATTGCAGGATTTCAATAAGAAGCTAATGCATGATTAAGAAGTGTCGCAGGAAAAGTTCTAACGCATGGGCCATACGTCGGAGGGATTCAACGCAAAGAAGATTCATTGATTCAGGCTGTTTGTGTCAAATCACCACTTGCAAGCATGGGCACCTGCAGCAGGCGGCGTCTGAAAAGCTTCTAAGTGTCAGGCGGCTGACCAGGGCATGGACTTTAATGCTGCCATCACCAAGCTGAAGTGACCAACACCTATAAATAAATGAAATCCCTCTAGAGTTCGAAGTTCAGAAATTTCAAGTTCTCACTCTCATAATTAGCGTAGTTGTAGTGTTAGATCTTTAGAAGCTGTGCTGTAGTGCTAAGAAGAGTAGAAGGGTAGAGAACCACCATCACTACCGGTCAAGTAGCGAAGGAAGCCGAGCTTGAGAAAGACACTTCGTCCAATTCTTATACAAGTGATTGTACACAACTAGAATTGAGCCAAAGAGATACAAGAGATTGTACTCTGCAGCTTGACTCAGTTCCTTTCATCTCATTTATCGCTTTCATTTCATCTGATTAAATATTGCTTTTTTAAAGACAATCTGCTTCTTTATAAATTCATATATTTGATCCATCACACTTTTCCATTGTTTATTTCTTGTTTATGTTGAATGCATCTATACTTTATGCAAAACTTCATTTCAAACGCCTAAGCCAACTTGATCAATTGGTAAAAGCATCTTTAGCTTAGACTATTCGAGAGAATAAATAAGCCAACATCAAGTTAGAACGCATAGTACATCTAGAGATAGACCTACTAGTGTTTTACTGCATCCTGTGTTTGACGCATGCATCCTAGAGATAGGTTTTGTATGTTATTCGCATTGAGAAGTGTCGAATAAGAGTCTAACGCATAAACAAAGATAAGCAATCCATCTCATTCACATCACATTCTAGTTCATGTACATTCATCTTAGATCGATGTATACCATTTGCACTAAAATCCATTTCCACACGACCCATCATTCTCTACTCAACTCTTTTGTATCTTCTTACACGAGCACAACACCTTAGTGTAAATAATACATTCCTTCGTTTGTAGGAACACTTCAGTCGAGGGAGTATTACGAGATGAGCCTAAGCTTGTGAATGTTTATGAGCAGGGAGAGCACTCCTGAACTTATATACGACCCCGAGATTGAAAGGACCTTCCAACGTAGAAACCGATCTAATCGTTGTCGAAGGTTGAGGCAACAACTTCTCAGACAACATCACAGGCAATAAGCAATGGTGGACAACCAGGAAAATCAGAACTTAGCTCAACAACTAGCTCATACTGCGCAAAATCCGATCCTAATGGCGAACAGTAGCATGCGTCCCATGAGGGAGTACGCGTCTCATGTATTGTGTGATTTCTCACCAGGAATCATATACCCAATGCCGGATGGGACGAGATTCGAGATGAAATCTGTAATTCTTCAAATGCTTCAGACTACTGGACAATTTGGGGGTGGTCGTGGAGAAGATGCTCACGCCCACATGAAACGTTTCCTGGAAACGTGTAACTCATTCGTGATTCCTGGAATCACCCCAAAAGCGATCAGGCTATCTTTGTTTCCCTATTCTTTGTGTGATGACACAAAGCAATAGGTAAGCTCACTGGAGCCTGGTGAAATCACAACCTGGGAGAAGTTGGTGGAGAAATTTATGCAAAAATACTTCCCCACCTACCACTAACGCAAGGAGGCGTCGAGAGATTATGAATTTTGAGCAAGAAGAAGCTGAAACCTTAANCTACCACTAACGCAAGGAGGCGTCGAGAGATTATGAATTTTGAGCAAGAAGAAGCTGAAACCTTAAGTGTCGCATGGGAGCGTTGTAAGGGATTGGTAAAAAATTGCCCGAAACATGGACTACCACTAACTATCCAGATGGAGACTTTTTATGGTGGATTGAACAGAGCATCACAGATGGCAACCGACGCAGCTGCAGTTGGTGGAATTATGGATAAATCTTACATTGAAGCTAAGGAGATATTAGACCGCATTACTAAGCACAACATGGAATGGGTGGACGATTCGTATGACACAAGAGCTGACAGGAAGAAGAGATCTCAGAATGTTAATTCTATCAATTCCAACGCAATAGCCACACTATCTACACAAGTGGCCACGATGACCAACCTTTTGCAGAACATATCGCTAGGGAACGCATCAAATCAGCAGAAGGTGAATCGGGTAGAAGCATTCGGGCAGCCCATGGTTAGCTGTGTGGGCTGTGGAGATCCCCATTCCTATGCTGATTACCTACAAAACTCGCAATCAGTATGCTTCATTAAAAACAACCCATTTTCCAATACATATAATCCTGGATGGAGGAACCATCCAAATTTTTCTTGGACAGGAAACCAACAGGAGCACCACCCAAGGGCGAACCAACAGCAAAGGCAAGGACCGCCACCTGCATTCCAACCAACGCATCAGCCACACCAATATTCCTTTAATAGAGGAGGTCAGGGGTCGATTTCAGGATCTCCGCTTGAGAACCTATTGAAGGAGTACATCGCCAAGAATGATACGTTGTTGAAAAGCCAGGCGTTGTCTATCAGAAACCTGGAGATATAGGTAGGGTAGATAGCGAGCGAGTTAAAGAATAGGCAGCCCGGAGTTTTGCCTAGTAACACTGAAACTCTTGGGAACAACAATGGAAAGGAGCAATGTTACGCGGTGACATTGCGAAGTGGCAAAGCTCTTGAAGAAAGAAGAATGAATCCAAGAAACAACAGTCCTTCAAAAGAAAGCAACACACGTTCAATGGCACTAGAAGATCAAGAAGAAAGAACGCCTGAAACAACAAGCCATTCAGAGCCAAACACGTTTAGCATGGGAAAACCTGTGGTGCCGCTGAACGCACCATTCCCTAGATGCTTGATGAAGAAAAATGATGAACAACAATTTAAGCATTTTCTTGAACTCTTGAGGAGTGCAATGCGTTAGTAAGCAATAGTCTACCCAAGAAACAGAAGGACCCTGGGAGCTTCAAAGTCCCGTGCTCGATAGGAGGGTTGGATGTGGGACATGCGTTATGCGATTTGGGAGCAAGCATTAATCTCATGCCACTCTCAATTTTCAAGAAATTGGGAATAGGTGAAGCACAACCCACTTCTGTTACTCTTTAACTCGTTGACAGAACAATCAAGTACCCTGAAGGAAAGATTGAAGACGTTCTGGTAAAAGTTGACAACTTCATATTCCCAACATATTTTATCATCTTAGACTATGAAGCGGATAAGGATGTACCAATTATCCTTGGATGCCACTTTCTAGCCACTGGGAAAGTTTTAATAGACGTGCATAAAGGAGAATTGACTATGCGCGTAGACAATCAAGAGGTGAAGTTTAATGTGTTAAACGCATTAAAGTTCCTGGTCAGTGAAGAATGTCAACTGAATAGTATAGAGTTGCCTGAAGAAGTGACCCAAGTGTGCAAGGTCGTCGTGTTGAAGGAAAGCATGAAAGAACCTGAGCTGCCAAGTTTGAGTGAGCGGCAGACGAAACCAACACATCCATCACTAGAGGAACCACCAGAACTTGAGTTGAAACCGTTACCTAGTCACCTGAAATATGCCTTCCTTGGAACAAACAAAGCTTTACCTGTAATTATTTACGCGAATCTTACTGAGCCTAATGAACATTCTCTTTTGCAGATGCTGCAAAAGCACATGCGTGCAATAGGTTGGACGCTAGCAGATATCCGTGTCATCAACCAATCTTATTGCTATGCATGTAAAATCAGGCGAAGAAAGGAAGTCGGATCGATTGAGCCTCAAAGAAGGCTGAACCCCATAATGAAGGAAGTGGTCAAGAAAGAAATCTTAAAATGTGGCGCAGGAGTGATCTATCCTATATCCATAGCAGCCTGGGTAAGCCCAGTCCAATGCGTTCCCAGAAATTAACTGTGATAAGTCTCGATAGAAATAATGAACTCATTCCTTCAAGACTATCACGGGCTGACGCATTTTATGGACTATAGGAAGCTCAACGCGGCAAACAAGAAAGACGACTTCCCTCTTCCTTTCATTGACCAAAGCTTGACAGATCTCTTTCTGGAAAAGAATTTTATTGTTTCCTTGATGGATTACTCTCGGTTATAACCTGATTTTGATTGACCCAGAAGATCAGAAAAAAGACAACATTCACCTGTCCCTTTGGAACATTCGCGTTTAGACACATGCCCTTTGGGCTATGCAACGCACCTGGAATATTCAAAGGGTGTATAATGGCAATTTTCTTTTGCATTCTTGGAGAAGATCGTTGAAGTCTTCATGGACGATTTCTCAATCTTTGGAGACTCATTCCAATCATGCTTAGATAATTTGGAGGCCGTCTTGCTCGATGCGAGAAAACGAACCTTGTGCTAAATTGAAAAAATGTCAACTTTCATGGTTGACTGAAGGAATTGTTCTATAGGCCAGAAAGTATCTAAAGCTGGGTTGGAAATTGATGAAATCCAAATAATTCATAGCTAAACTTCCACCACCATCCAAATGTTAAAGTTCTATAAGTTTTCTAGACATGCGTTCTATCGAAAGGTTTTGTTAGAGGATTCTCTCAAATTGCGCGACCTCTGAGCGCAAATTACTAGAAGCAACCAGCCCTCGATTTCAATGACGACTGCTGTGACGCATTTGAGACATTGAAATATGCATTGACTACAGCTCCGGTACTAATAGCACCGAATTGGACGCAACGTTTTGTTCTCATGTGCGACGCGAGTGATGTTGCAGTAGGTACCATGCTGGGGCAGAAGAAAGGAAATTTGATACATCCCATCTCTTACGCATCCAAAACACTGAATGACTCTCAGGAACACTACACAATCACGGAAAAAAAATGTTGGCTGTAGTGTTTGGCATCGAGAAGTTTAGATCTTATTTAGTTGTTGCGTCAGCCACCATCTATACAGATCACTATACATAAAGTTTCTGATGTGTAAAAAGGACGCGAAACCAAGATTAATAAGATGGGTGCTGCTATTACAGGAATTTGACGTTGATATTCAGGATAGAAAGGGAACTAAGAATCAGGTGGTTGACCACCTGTCCAGGTTAGAAAATCAGGAAATGCAAGATCAAGAAAGTGAAATCAAAGATTCATTTCTTGATGAAAGCATGTTCAGAGTTGAAGGCAGGGAACCTGATATGCAGACATAGTTAATTATTTAAATACCAAGCAATTCCCTGGGAACTTTAACTCTCAGCAAAAGAAACGGTTAGTACACAACAGTAAATTTTATTTTTGGAATGAACCATTTCTCTATAAACAAGGCCCTAACTCCATAATGCGTCGATGCGTTCCAGAAGAAGAGTCACAACACATCTTGGCTGAGTGTCATGACTCTCCTTACGGAGGGCATTTTGGTGGGCAAAGAACTGCTGCGAAGATCCTTCAAAGTGGATACTTTTGGCCCACCCTCTTCAAAGACGCGAGGGAGTATGTTTGTAAATGTGACCCCTGCCAACGCACCGGGAATATATATCAAGGGACGCAATGCCCTTGAACAATATTCTTGAAGTTGAATTATTTGATGTTTGGGGCATTGATTTTATGGGACTTTTTCCCCTGTCCTGCGACCAACAATATATCCTGCTTGCAGTAGATATGTATCAAAGTGGGTTGAAGTAGTAGCTTGTGCTAGAAATGATGCGTCCACTGTTTCTAAGTTTCTTACTAGGAACATCTTCACACGCTTTGGAACGCCAAGAGCCCTGATAAGTGATGAAGGTACGCATTTCATTAATCGCATCATTTCTAAATTACTTGCCAAATATAATGTTAGGCATAAGATCGCTACCGCCTACCACACATAAACGAATGGTCAAGCTGAGGTATCCAATCAGAAAATAAAATCTATCTTGGAGAAAGTTGTCAATGCATCGCGAAAAGACTGGGCACAGAGGCTGGATGAAGCACTCTAGGCTTACAAGACTGCCTACAAGACCCCTATAGATATGTCTTCATACTCTTTAGTATTTGGAAAAGCTTGTCATTTACCCCTAGAATTGGAGCATAAAGCTTTTTGGGCAGTAAAGAAGCTAAATTTAAACTTGGACGCCGCGGGCGATCAACGCAAACTTCAGCTCAATGAGCTTGAGGAGTGACGGTTGAATGCATACGAGAACAACAAGCTCTACAAGGAGAAGATCAAACGCTGGCATGACCAACACATTGGTAAGAAAGAGTTTGTTGTTGGCCAAAAAGTTTTATTATTCAATTCACGATTGCGTTTGTTCCCAGGGAAGTTAAAGTCAAGGTGGTCAGAATCATTCATCATTAAAACAGTCTTTCCTCATGGAGCAGTAGAATTAACGCGGGAGGATGGCACAAACGCGTTCAAAGTAAATGGCCAAAGAGTGAAGTCATACTTCAAAGATGGCATAGAACGTCAAAAGTCATCTCTCGTACTACGCGAAGCCAGTTGAGGCTCGCGTCGAATCATCCCTGCGTTCACATCGACACATATTCCAAGGACCCTTCCTCTTTTCTAATTCCTTTTGCATTGCGTATTTTATTGCTGCGTTTGAATTTACTTTGTTTGTTTGTCTGCGTTTTAAGATTGATTGTTCATTGTTATTGCCTTCATAGTTAGAGATTTACTTGTTTTAAATAAAAAAAAAAATGTTGTGTATAATCGGGATAGGAATAAACGAACACGTTAGACTTAAGTCTAACGCATGGCCCAAGTCGAAAGGACGCGTCTCAAAAATGCAAAGCACTCGAGTGCTTGGAAACCTAAGAAACATCCCTTCGACTTTGCATTAATTGCAGACGTCAGGCACTGCCTGACGTCACCCTTCTCTCTCTCCCCAGCTTATAAAAATCAAGACCCTTCATTTTCTTCTTCTTCATTGCCCTCGAGCACTTTGTGAAAGAAAAAAAGAAAAACCCTAGCGCCTCTCGTTTCTCTCACCGTCGTTCGCTCAAGCATTTCTCTGGCCACTCTTCAACCACGATGTCGTCAGCGTCTGATAGTCAGAATCAATCAATGAGCTTTGGGGACGTCTCGTTGGTAAGCTCATTTTCCTCCTCGTCTGTTTCAACATCGCCTCCCCCAAGCCCTCGACAGACCTCAAAAACCACTATCCCAATCAAACTTCTGCTTAGTGGAGCATTCTCCACTTCCCAGCGACCGTCTTGGTCGAAGCCTACCAAAGCCATCATAACCCTTCCTTCTAAGACCACCCAACAGCCTAAAACCACCCCTAAACCAAAACCTAAAACTCCTTCAAAACCAAGGCAGCGTCCTTCGTCATCCACGGCTGCCAAGAAGCCATATACCAAGCCCGCCCCACCACTATTCATTCCAAACATCACTCAGGTGGGTGCGACGCATGACCCCATCCCAGTCTACCTCCATAATGCCCCATCGCCAGCAGTGCGTCCACCTCCTCCATTGTCAATCCAACCTTTGGCCACCATCTACTCAATTGAAGTAGATGCGTCCAGCCAACCGTCGCGTTCACCCATCATCATTTCATCCTCTGGGTCACCGCATACCCCATCAGGCACCCCACCAATTACTCCACCTCGGCCCAGCTCTGACAGTCCTGCGTCAGAGCATAACCTCGAAGAATTAGCGAAATTGGCTCGACGGGACGAGCAAGAAGTGTTTGGAGCTATCTTGGCAAGTCTGAATCAAGGCCAAAAAGAAGAGCAAGTGATGCGTTCCGACCCACCTAACGCATCACTTGAATTGGACGAAGTAGAGCGTTACGCAATGATGCTCAAAGCAGAGTTATAAGAAGAAGATAAAGAAAGAGGATTTGGCCCAGCGCGTCGCAATCATGTTAAACTGACGTGAATGAAGGGCCCTCAAAAGAAAAGAGAGTGACAAGAAAGAGAAAATTAATCTTGGAAGAAGAAGATGAGCAGTCAGCATCCGGTCTTGAGGATGCAACGCGTGGGAGCTGCTCAAGGCACAACGCATTAGAGAAGGAATTGGAAGATTATTAGCCCTCAAGGCAGGGGGCGAAGGAAGTCAACTCTCCAAAGGGAATTGGAGAACGAATTTAGAGAGCTGGCACAGGAAGCCAAGGAACATGTTGCGGGCAAGCGCAAGGTAATCGACGCGTTACCTAAAAAGACCACGGGAAGGAAGCGCCAGTTCAATGATATTCTTGCAGAGAAAGGCTTCTTTCCCGAATGCAACCCACTACCAGCATACATAATTGAAACCATAGATGCAATGGGTTGGGGTCAGTTCTGCGTTGGGCACACAAGAATTTGGCCAAACCTTGTTCGCCAGTTCTCAGTAGTGAGTTCGACATGGAGAAGAATTCAACATTTGTTGACGGGGTATTGGTGCGCTTCTCATCCGATAAGATCAATGAAATGTTCAACATCAGGAGTAATCCGGACGCAGAAGGCAACCGCATCTTGGAACAACCAACACCGAGCCAACTTGAAGATACGTTAAAAGTGGTAGCCAAGCTTGGAATGGAGCAAAGATGCTATCTTCCAGGAACCTAAACCCTGACGCGAATCTATGGTATTATCTGATTAAGAGAAGCATCATGCCTACAACGCATGATGAAACATTGTCGAAAAAACGCGTCTTGGCTACCTATTGTATCATGCAGTGCATCTCTTTAGATGTTGGGAGAATAATAAAGGATCAGATCAAAGCCATCAAAACCAATCCATGTCTGATCTGCGCATTGTGTGAACACGGGGGCATCCCTCTGGGGGATGATCATGAAGAGATCAACGGTCTGATGGACATCAAGTTAATCAGGCATTTACTTCGCGGTTCGCCATATTAGCCTGCTTTACCTCCCAAAGAAGTGGCAGCCAGACCTCGATCATCTAAACGCACCCCCAAAAGAAGACGCGTCTGGATAATTGAACACAACGATAAAGCTTCAGAGCATGAAGATTACGAAGTAGAGCTTGAACTTTCGAATGAAGAAGCACGGTCAACCCTAAACCTCACTCTCCAAAAATCACCAGTGGCCCCGTCAGAAGGGAGTCTTGATCCAACGCACCAAGAACCTACTGATATAGATCAAGACATCCTTTACCCCCTTCCTTCGCCCTCACCAAGTTCAATTTCTAATTTTGTGCCTCCTCGAACCGTTTTTGAACCAAGTGGGTTAGGGTCGAGTAACGCAGTAAATTTTGAAGACCCAGTTGAAAGAAGTGAAGAGCCAGCACCACTTCAACGCAGCACTGACATTGAAAAGTTGAAAACTTTCATCAGTGATTAGCTCAGACCATTGGCCGCGTCCATTGATGGTCTTCAACAACAAAACAGGGTTCTAAGAGATTACTTAAGGCAACAAACAAGAAGGATGCAAGACCAATTTGTTTATACAACGTAGTACATTAATGATGTCTTGGTTGGAATGTTTGCCCTGCCTCTGCTACCTGCTCATCTTAGAAACCTTTTGCGCTTTATGGATGAAGACCTTGCAGAAGAACACAAGGATGATGCGCCAGCACAATAAAGTTTTGGAGTGTTGGTTATTTTGTATTTTGATCTATTTGATGATCTTTTGTATTTGTTTGACTTGTTGTTTATTTCATGTTATTCTATGAAAATGAATGAAAAATTTCTATCATTTTTTTTTCTTGCATTTGACCTTAGCATACTTTTTTTGTTCTTTAGCTATTTTCTAGTCTTGTGTTTTGCCTTACCTCAATGATATCAACAATATGAAATCTATAAGTATAGAGTAGGCATTAGGAAAATCAACAAAGCCTGAGCTTCTCTAAAAAGACTACATGTTTTCTTTCTAACGCATGCAAGCTTTAATTCAAAACTCCTTTCGGAATTCTTAAAGCCTTTTCGAAATTTTGTTTCTCTTTTAGCAATGAGGATTTAGCTCATCTCCAAATTTGAGGATGAGGAAAATCTGAGTTTAGACGCATTGACTGAATACATAAAAAAGAAAGGGAACAAAATAGAAAAATGTTAAACGCAACTTCTCTGTCATTACTTCAAAAGAAAAACTTTAAAGTGACTTGAGTTAAAAAGTTAGAATAGGCACTTAGCCGTAGTTGGATTCTCGCATGACACCCATGGGGGCAAGCCAAAACGAAGTTAAGCCTTCTAGACCAATGCGTCCCATAAAACTCCTCTATCTAGTCTAAAGAACTTGTGTCTTGAAATGAATGAATATTAGATATGAGTTTAGTTGTGAAGGATTCTCACCCGTAGTTGGTTGCTCACATGACACCCGTGGGGGCAAGCCAAAACGAAAGTGGGATACTTGGAACAACGCACGGGTAAAATAAAATTCATATTTTTTCTTTTTATCCGGCATCTATCTTAAGAAGAGCATCTAACGCATTGTTGGTTTAGAAAAAAAGGGAATGTTTTGAGAAACGAAAGAAGTTGTTGATAAAAGGCTTACTGCACCTGAAACTAAACATTATTCCTTTTAGAAAAGAGTCAATCTGTGTTACATTTTCCAAACTCTTGTCTCAAGCTTATAATTGAATATGATGAGAGGCGAACTCTACACATTAAAGATAAGGGAGATAACAAAGAATTATTTATGGAATGCTTGAGGACAAGAATTGTTCAAATTTAGGGGTGGTGATAACTTGTAGAAATATAAGTTATTTTGGCTCTTAAGTTGGAACAACTCAGGTTTTTAATGATAAAATCTCCTCATTTTTAGAAGAAACGCATGGAATTACTCAAACATTAGCAAACTCATGCAAAAGAATGTTTATTACTAAATACTGCGACACTAACGTGTTATATTGCAGGATTTCAACAAGAAGCTAACGCATGATTAAGAAGTGTCGTAAGCAAAGTTCTAACGCATGGGCCATGCGTCGGAGGGATTCAACGCAAAGAAGATTCATTGATTCAGGTTGTTTGTGTCAAATCATCATTTGCAAGCATGGGCACCTGTAGCAGGCGCCGTCTGAAAAGCTTCTGAGTGTCAGGCGGCTGACCAGGGCATGGACTTTAATGCTGCCCATCACCAAGCTGGAGTGACCAGCGCCTATAAATAGATGAAATCTCTCCAAAGTTCGAAGTTTAGAAATTTCAAGTTCTCACTCTCATAATTAGCGTAGTCGTAGTATTAGATTTTTAGAAGTTGTGCTGTAGTGCCAAGAAGAGTAGAAGGGTAGAGAACCACCATCGCCGCCGGTCAAGTAGCGGAGGAAGCTGAGCTTGAGAAGGACACTTCGTCCAATTCTTATTCAAGTGATTGTACACAACTAGAATTGAGCCAAAAAGATACAAGAGATTGTACTCTGTGGCTTGACTCAGTTCCTTTCATCTCATTTATCGCTTTCATTTCATCTGATTAAAGATTGTACTCTGTGGCTTGACTCAACTTGAACACCAATAGTGGAGTGTCGTGCGTTCTGTTGCACATCTATAACGCATTAACGCGTTACAAATACATAAACGCATCAAAGCATCAATGCATCATTCATACTTGGAACTTATTTTTTTAAATTATTTTATACAATACACTCCTAACGTGAATCACGATAGCAACGAACAGATACCCTGATCTTAGACTTCTAGGCTCACTTGATATAAATAATTGATCCATATGTTAATAACTAATTCGAATTTCATAGCAACACCCTAGAACCATTATCTCATTGAATTGTAGTCTTGTTTTCCTGTTTAATTAAGTTTCAACAACGAACTTCTCTTTTTGATTGTCCAAATAAAATTGGCTTGAGTTTAACGATAGCTAAATAAAAATTCCTCAACCCCAATCTCTGAGGACGATACCCAAGTCGGGATTTTATTACTTTGATAGGTATGCTTGCATGCCGCTGTCACCCTCTCACTGGCCAGAAAGGGATCTAGTTTATAGTTGGACTATAACTAATTGTTTGTTAGAGGGATAAGTGGTACTTAAGGACTTAGATGTAACTACAGGGGTGAAATGGTTACTTGACCTAGTTGCAGCTACGAGCAATTTGGGAAGGGTTGCCTTATTGTTGATTGGTTATATTCGTGGACACAAAAAATAAAAAATCTAAAGTGTAAAGAGTATAGTTGTCGGTCTTTAGTGAAGTGATCGACAGTTAATGAATGTTGGTTAATTAATCAAAGAGTTTAATTAATTGATCTCGTATCGTTAGAGCTTCTAATCTATAGGTTCATTTAGGTCCCTTTGCTAGCTCACTAAGGGTAAATCAAGGAATAAATGGTTTTGGTATAATATGAAATGTTCAAATTATTTAAGGATAATTTTATATTGATATGATTAATATAAAGTATAATGTACATTGATACATTATTGTTTAATTAATTATGAATATGATTTATATTAATAAGAAAGGTAAATATTTGAATAAGATTTAAATTAATATAATGTATATTGATACACTATAATATATGATCAATTATAAATGTGATTTGTAATTAATATTATATAATAAATGAGAGTGATATATTTGAATAAGATTCAAATATTAATTATATGAATGTGATTTGTATAAATACTATAGGTTAAAATTAATATGAATAAGATTCATTTATAAAACTATAAGTTATGTTAGAGAAAGTCATTTGAATATGATTCAAATGAAATTAAATATATGATATTTGATTATTATTAATTAATTAATGTTATTGATTTATTTTTATATATTAAATTAATTAAAGATAATAACTCCTAAAAGGAAGTTATTATACGTTAAATGGAAGGGAGTTATTATAACTCCCCTCCATGTCACTTACTCTTATAATGTGTTTTTGGTTTTTTTATAATGATTACAGAGTGTGTATTCACAAAAAAAAAAAAAAAAAAAAAAAAAAAAAAAAAAAAAAAAAAAAAAAAAAAAAAAAAAAAAAAACACACACACATACAAAAGCTCTAAAACTCTCTCAAGAACAATTATTTTTCCCTATCCCAAAATCTGAAAAGAATCCCACAATTCTATATTTCTTGTTGAAGAATAGCAAAGAAGTCCTGTTGTTGGTGTTTCGTACGTAAGAAGTGTTCTTACGATTCATGGGAATTTGTATGTTGAGATTGAACAGAGGAGTTGGAGACTGTTCGAGGCTTGGTGAGGAATAACAGAGAATAGTGTCTTCAAGGGTGAGTTTCCTCATGATCTCTTCTTTTCTCCTTCTCCAAGCATGCTTCTATCGATGTTTATTAAGTTGTTTCTTCCTATATTTTATATTTTCAAAATTAAACTCCAAAGGCACTACGTTCACAAACTTCTACGAGGAATTCATTCCTTCAATTGGTATCAGAACCAAAGAACGAAGTAAAGAAAAGCATTATGTGCTAGAGCATAAAGCAAAGCGTTGCAACACTTGGTTTTACGCTGCGACACAAAAGCCTAGCACCGTGATGCTGCTATTGAGCATTGCGATGCTGGATGCAGTGTAGCATTACACTACGACACTAGCGCCACGATGCTCTTCAACAGCTCCGCGGTGCTCTGAGCCTTGCACGCGTACGTTCCAAGCGGTTGAAGGTCGTGGGTTCAAGCCTCAAAGCAGTTTTTTGGCTGTTTTTTTATTTGTTTTTTTTAATTATATGTAAATATTTGTTATTTTAGTTAATTAAATTAATCTAGTTTGATTATATTGATTTAATTAATTTTATGGTGCCAAAATTCACTTTAATTTTTCCGTTTATTTAATTTTACATTTGATGCATGATTAATTTTATATGTTGCATAATGTATGACATATAGTTTTAAAATCCCATCTTAGAATAAACATTAATCATGCATCATATTTAATGTAAATATTATATTATATAGTTGCATGATATTATAAGCATACACATGCATCAAAATTAATATAAATGTATTATATGGCAACATGTTTTATTAAGCATATCCATGCATCATACTTTAGTATAAATATTATATATGTATGAGGGATATGATTTCATTTTTCATTGGTGATTAATATAAGTGTTATATTATATGATGAAAAAGAAATTGCATTGAGCATGATATTACTTTGTGAACATACGTGTTATATTTGAAGCAATATCATTAGATGCATGATTATATGTTTTAATATTTCATTATTTTATAAATGTTATCAGTTTAATGAATTAGATTAAAATCTATAATCAATAGTTGTATGCAAACATAGTTCTTAATTAATTTAAAATAATTTAAAACTAATATACCTAGACTTATGTTAAAAATTATTTCTAATATGATTAGAAATACGTTAATATTTTATTTTTATTTTAATAGGATTAATTAGAAAGAATAAAAGATTAAGTTTATAAAATAATTGTCTATAAGGGAACTTTGTCTAAGGAAGATTTTGTCTAGGATTGGGGTATTTAAGCTGCTGACAAAAACAAAACACTCCTACCTGGAAACCGACCTAGAAGGTGAATTAGACAAATATTTTATAAGCATGCAATACATGATTCAGTTTATTTTATAAGCATGCAATACATGTTTCAGTTTATTAAAGTATTTAATAAACAAGAATCATATATTGTTAAACTATCTAATATAAGAGTTATGTTGGGCTAATTTAACAATGGACTTAGATAAATTAATTAGCCAGATTTACCTAATTAATAAACTGTAACGATTTAACTATCTAGGATTATATTAGGTCGTTACTACATACATGCATAAATGTCAAAACGACTCACTCACAAATTTTAACTAAATCAAACGAATTTTATTAAATAAATAACTTTTGTAAAATCTAAATAACTGAAAATCTTTGATTGGGATCCACCTGAAATATGAGTTCAAAATAATTTTTTTTGAAGTTTTATAAATAAAAATTTCAATAATGGAACTCTAAGTTCAAACATCAAGACTGAAATTTAAAACACTAAAACATGAAAACATGAGTAGAAGCATCTCTTTGGTTCCAATGACACGATCATGGATTCCTTCTACCATTCATCGGTACGTCCTTGCACTTTCTTGAAAAACATAACATAAAAAAGGATGAGTATAAAATACTCAGTAAGTAACTCCACTACTGGGGTCAGGCTAAGCATCTATATCCTTTAGATGCCATTGTCTAGTGGGACATGCATAAGATGTCGGGGTTGATCCCCTAAATCTCGTAGGGTTCTATAGTTTGTAATTGTATTGTACAAACATTCTATTTATGTAATAAAATATACGATGTTTTATTTCAAAATTAGTTGTATTAACCACAAACCAATAAACTAACATCCAAGGTTATCTTGTAGCTTAAATATGTATGTAGAGACATACGGGTGGATCATGTTTAATTGATAACCTAAATGGTCTGTAGTAGATGGATAAAGCTGGATACCTTATCTTGGTGACGCTATGAGTATGACCCGCTTTGTAGGTGTTACAACTGTTGTAAAGTGCTACAAATGATTTGATCCTGATCATTCATGTGGAGACATGTGAGCAGGGTTATACAAACTCCCCGGACCATGAAATGTTTAGTTTCATTATATAACACCGTTCATAATAGAGACTTACATTTCACTAGGATGACTATAGGTAACATGACCTGAATCTTGAAAGAGTTGTGAACTTCTGCCTATGAAGGCAGTTCTTTGATTTGTATGGGTGAGAGTGGTCAAATCGCCGACTCAACAAGTCTACTAGTTTGGAGATTTGTTTGATTGGGGAGCTGGGAATACATCTATACAAGAAGGAATTCACTCTTTCCCCAATGTTGGGGCAAGTAGATAAATTGCTTCCTTAAGGGCTGATTTCGGGGCTTGAACAATGTGACGACACATCTTCTCCTGGCCCAAGAGAGGTTTGGTCATAGTTAGACTATGATTTATTGTTCATTAGGGGGATCAGTGGTACTTAAGGAGTTGGATGTAACTATAGGGGCAAAACAGTAATGTTGGCCCAACTGTACTTACGGACAATTTAAGAAGGGTTGTTGTACTGTTGATTGGTTATATCCAATAGACATAGAAATATATCTGTAGTGCGAAGAGTATAGCTGTCAGTCTTTAGTGGGGTGTCCAATAGTAAACGGATGGTGAATAATTTAATCAAAGAGTTTAATTAATTATTCACGTACTGTTGGAGTTTCAAGCTACAGGTCCATGAGGTCCCCTTGGTAGCTCAACGAGATTTAATGAGAATAATTTTTTGGATTAGTTTGAATTGTTCCAATTAATTGAGGGAATTAATTATATATGATATAATTAATTAAATTTTTAATTATATATGATATAATTACTGTAATGTATTTGATACATTAAAATATTAATTGAGAGAAATTAAATATTTGAATATGATTCAAATATTAATTATGTGAATTGGATTCATATAATTAAATTTAATATAAATAGGATTTGTATTAAGTATCATTTTTGAGAGAATTAAACCATAGTTTATATTGTATTGGATACAATATTGAACTATAGGTTATATGTTATATTTGATATAACATATAGTTTAATATATATTATATGATAAAGTAGTTATCCAATATATATATATATATAATATATATATATATAATAATATTATATATATATATATATATATATATATATTATATTTTTATATTAAAATTAATAAATTATTAAAAAAAAAAAAAAACTAATTTTGGGAGAGAGTGTAACTCCCTCCCCACCATTTGCTCTCTCATACGTGAGAATGGGAGGTTATCCTCATTCTGTGCATTTTTTGTGAAAATTGGACACAGTGTTTCTCTTAACATACAGAAATGTTTTGTGAAGTTTTTCTTCCTCATTCTCCTCTCTCTTAATAACTTATCCCTCTCTAAATCCAAAATAGCCAGAGCCCCACTCCTCCAAGGTTCTATTCTTGAGAATACCGTGGAAACCATTATGGTAGCGTTCTTCAATTCTCAATTGAAGAATCGTTCTTCAAAGATACAAGTTTTCTAACCCATTTTATTATTTTGTAATTTGTTAAATGCATGTTGTAATTCATGGGTTAAATACATATTTTTTTTTTCTCTGTAAAACTTTACATTATATAAAACTGGAAAAAATTAGGACGATTCGCTTCCGCTTTATGGTCCCTTCACAGGATTCCTTCAATTGGTATCAGAGCGGCGTGTAATGACCCAATTTTTCTAAAATATTCAGAATTAATTTTACAGTTTTGGTGGGTTACTGCATTCAGAATGGTTCGTGTGATATACTGTGTTGAATGTGGTTTGAAATTAATGGATGTTTACGAGATTAGGCAGTATAGATTTATTGCTTTATTTTACAACTTTGTGTTGTAAAGGCCCAATTTTTGGGGCATAAACTAGCAATCGAGTCGGTATTTTAATTCTTTAAGTTGCTTGTGCTGTTCTTGGTGACAATCTGGTGAAAACTATGCCAAAATCGAAGGCGTTTCGTAGAAGTTCGAAACTGTACAGTGGCCGAATGTACAGTAGTGTCGTGACGTTGTGTCATAGAGTCATGATGCTGCGATGCGGCAGATGATGGTCATCTCCATAGTGTTGCAACGCAAAAGCATGGCTTCGCAACGCTCCGAGATGGAGAAGATGCGCAGTCCAATTATAATTTACATGTGATTCGTAGTCTGTAGGTCCGATTCGGTTTGTGGATTCTCCACTTCGAGTTGGTCGGTTTAATAAGATTAAATTGATTCTTAATTAAAAATTTAAATAGTGTAACAAATGTATATAGATTGGGGTATTTAAGTTGATGGAAACGTAACACCCTTACTTCGGAACTTATCTAGAAAGGTGAATTAGATAGATTTGTTACATGCATGCAAGTTTAATTAAAGTTTGTTAAAAAGTTTAATAGACCTTAATCAACATTGTTTAACTATCCAAAGGTAAGTGTTGTTTTTTGAACAAACTAAATATTCACTTAGTTAAAATAAGTAGTCAGATCTTCCTAAATTAATTAACCCTAAGTAAAACACTTAGTAGGAGGAAAATGGGGTATATGATATTTCATTTTATCCTTGTCACATTTCTCCCTTAAAGTTCACACCGTGAGATCTATACTCGGCCTCGAGGTACCTTGAGTGTCCCCCTACGGATGACATTGTATAGGTCAATATCAAAGTGAATGGAGAGAGTGTTTATAGTAAGCGGGAGTGGGATGTGTGACAACATATCCCTCATCTCTCTCATTAATTTGAAGTAAAGTTTTGTGCATGGTCTCGTGGCACCTTAAGTGTCCCCCCCCCCCCTATGGGATGACATTTTTGTATGACGCTTTATTCAAACTCCAGCAATGAATAGGGTTACTTTAGTTTCATGTCCCAATCAATTTTTTCCTACGGTTGGTACATTGGAGCAAAATTCTAGGACCTAAAATGAGAGTAACACTTACAAGAACTGTTAAGCAAGTTTAACAAGTTTGGACCGAATAATGGTGACTAATCATGATAGAAACAAAAAGTTGTTATGTCAATTAATTGAGATTATCTGATTTCAATGAAAGAGCACCTGATCACTCTACAGTGACTTTTTTCCTGACTCACTAAAACATCATTGCAAAATAGATGTCACTTAGGGTACATTAGACTATTTTTCTAAAATTGATTGGTTGTCTTGATGGTTTAATGTAAATAGGCTAATAATTTGTATGGTTTCAGGAATCCTTTCAATATGACTTCCGTTACACTTAATTTACTCATCGTTGATAAACTAACGGAAAAAAATTACACTTCATGGAAAAATAAGATCAACACAATCCTTATCAACGATGACCTACATTTAGTCCTTATGGATGACTGTCCTCCCATTCCAACTCTCAATGCTGCTCGAAATTTTCAAGAAGCATACGAGCGATGGACACGGGCAAACAAAAAGACTTAGCGTATAAATTGGAAAGCCTTTCTGAAGTCTTGGCCAAAAAACACGAGCCCATACTCACGGCACATGAGATTATGGATGGAGTGTTTGTACAACCGTTCACACAGCTCAGGCATGACACTCTCAAACACATCTTCAATGCCCATACTCAAGAAGGGGCATCTATTCGAGAACATGTTCTCAATATGATGGTCCACTTCAACATGGTAGAGGTGAATGGGTCCGTCATCGATGAAATCAGTCAGGTTAGCTTCATTCTGGAATCTTTACCTGAAAGTTTCCTACAGTTCCATAGCAATGCTGTTATGTGAAGAATTTTGTCTTCAAGGGTAAATTGTTATCCCTAACCCTAATTTCTTCTTTTAAAGCATGTTGTAATTCCTTGTTTAAATGTATAATTATGTTCTGTAAATTTTGATTCTGTGAAAAACAAAAATTGGGAACAATCCCGCTTCTGCTAAGGAACTTCACCGTTTCTTTCAGACTCCACCATGGAAGTAGTATGGCTTAGAAAGTTCTTAACAAATTTAGAAATGGTTCCAAATATACATCTACCTATCCCTCTCTATTGTGATAACAATGGAGTAGTTGCAAAATTCCAAAGAACATAGAAGCCATAAATGCGAAAAGCACATCGAGGAGACGTGATTATCACATAGATAAACTTGAAAGATAACACTACTTATTCGTTTACTAAGGCCCTTATGACTAAAGTGTTTGAGGGCCACTTAGTGAGTCTAGGACTACGTGAAATATAAATCTAGGGCAAGTGGAAGAAATCATTGGTATGTGATGCCCTAGTTTATTGTATATATGTTTTTTTTCCCTCTCACACTCAACCTTGTGTATATTACCCCACTAGAGTTTTAGTCCAAGTGGTAGTTTGTTGGGTTGTATGTTCTAAAACTCGTGGTTTGTAAACATTAAACATATTCTTTTTTCTTTTTCAATAAAATTGTTATTGAGGTTTATTCAATAAAGATGTTATTGAATTTGTGAATTGCACCTTTTTAACCCTAAATCTAATAAAATAAGAACCCCTGGCTATAGCATGAATACTTGAACTTTATGTGGAGATATAAAAGTGGATCAAGTCCGAGTAATAACAAAAAGGGTCTATAATATAGGGATAAAGTCGGGTACCTTAACCTGGGGACACTATCGGATGCAACCAACTTTGTACTAGATACAAATGATGTGATCCCAAATCGTTCATATGGAGCCATTCAAGTGAGGCGTCCTACGCAATGAGTTTTCATAAGACCAGACCATGAGATAATCACTTTTACTTTATAACGTCGTTTACTGGTAAGACTAACTATTTCAATTCAATGACCTAGGTAACTCGATCTTAATCCTGAGCTAACTATGAACTCATGTTTACTAGGGATTATACTTTAATCTGTATGGGTGAGAGTAGCTCAACATCATTGACTCAATAAGCCTCCCATTTTAGGGGTAAGACCGGGTAGATAACTGAGGACATAGTCTTGCAAGATGAAACTCACTTCTACCCGATTCTATGGATAGTAGATAGGTTGTTCTCTTAAGTGTTGACTCCATATTTTGAACAAGGGACGTCACCCTCTCATTGGCCCCACAGGGACTCGGTTTAGTGGTTTGACCACAAACCAATTGTTCATTAGAGGATTAGTGGGACTTAAGAAACAAGAGGTATTTATAGGGATAAAACGATAATTTTTCCCCAACTGTATTTATGAATAACATGTGAAAGATCGATTTACTAATCATGGTTAAATCAAGTGGACAGAAATATATATGCAATGAGGAGAGTGCAGCTACTAGGATTTAGTGGAGTATCCCGGTAATTAACAAATGTTGGTTAATTAGGTTAAAGTATTTAACTAGTTAATCTTGTTAGAATTAAAGAAGCACATAGAGCGAAAGCAACAGATCATAACACTCTAATTATAAATAAATAAACAAGGATTAAACATGCAAAGAGAGAAAGAAATACAACCTTTGTAGTTTCCACAAGTAACTTCGTCTCCACGAGCAATCGACACCACCAATGGTAAATCCTTGCTATTCCCTGGTTGAAGAACATGGTTGTGGAACCGAAACTTTAGTGAAAGATAGAGAATTTCACTAATTAAATTGGAGAGTAAAAGAGAATTTGTGGAAGAAATATATTGAATATTCATGGAAGCATTAGTTTTTAAATTTTGAAAAACAAAACCTATTTATAAACAAAACACATCCAAAAACCCTTCTTGCATGGCTTCCACCTTAAACTCCATTAGCATGATAATGTAGGTGTCAAGCTTAGCATAAGTCACTTCAAAACCCACTTAGTTAGTGGGAAAATCCAACAATTGTGGATTTTTCTACTAACTAATTTTTTATTAAAATAAATTTATAATAAAACAAATTTTGACAAAAAAAAATATGAAATACTATTTTCATATTTTAGAAGTTATTTAATTAAAACAACTTTAATTAAATAACATAAGCAAATTTAATATCACATATTAAATTGTCTTTGACACCTAGCTTTTGATTAATCACATTAATCAATTTTCATGCTAATATTTTATAAAAACTTATATAAAAAATACTCTCCAATAATTAATTATTTAATTGTAAATTATATCTTATATAAAATACAATTTTCCCTAAAGACCAAATTTGAACATTTTAAATTCTCACTTCACCTAGTTCTTCAATTTTGTCCATAATGAGCTAGTAAGAGGACCTGGTGGACCTACAGATCATGGGCTATAATGATCTGAGACTAACCAGTCAAACTCTTTAACCTAGTTAATCAACATTTGTTAACTAACAGGACTGTCCACTATAGCCCGTAGTTGCAGTCCCCTCACTGTAGATATATTATGTGTTTATTTGATATATTCGTCATCGATAAGTTGATTCCTCACAAGTTGTTCTAACCTCGGCTAGGTCAATTACCATTTTACCCCTGAGTTACATCTTCCCTCCTTAAGTACCAATGTCCCTCTAATAAACAATTACTTTAGGATCTTAATCACTAAATCCATTCCCTCTCAGGCCAACGAGAGGATGGGACCCCTTGTTCAAGACCCGAGATAAACTCTTAAGGGAACAACCTTTCTACTATCCCTAAAATGGATAGGAGCGAATTCTATCTTGCAAATTCTATGTCCCTAACTATCTACCTGATCTTATCCCTATAATAGGAGGCATATTGAGCAGTACTGTTGAGCTTACCCTCACCTATTCAGATCAAGGGACAATCCCGAATAAACAAGAGTTCATAGACAGCTCAGGATTTAGATCAAGTTATCTAGGTCATCAAGAAGTGAAATTAATTAGTGTTAACAATAAACGATATTAATAAGTAACAGTGATTATTTTGTGGTCAGTCTTACATAATCTCATCATGTAGAACACCCCCAACTCACATGTCTCTATATGAACGAACTGATCACATAGTTTATGACACTTTACAACATTTGTAATAGTCATAAAGCGGGTCGTATTCAATAGTATCTCCAGAAATAGGTACCCAACCTAATCCAAGTACTATAGATTATTTAGGCTATTATACTCGAACTTGATCCAGTTTATGTCTCCACATAAAGTCCAAGTATTCATAACAATAGCCAAGGGTTCGTAGTTTGTTGGATTTAGAGTTATCAATTCATTTTCATTCAACAAAATTTGTCTGAATACACTTCATATATGTTTACTGTTTACAAACTACGAGGTTTAGGACATATAACCCAACAAACTTCCACTTGGACTTAACCTCCTACTGGGTTACAACAAAGTCGAGTATTGTGAGAGAAATCTAAATACAATAACTAGGACATCCCATATCCACAATTTCTCCCATTTTCCTTATTTATTCTACCGGTAGTCCTAAACTCTTCAGGTGACCCTCGAAAATCTTAGCCGAGAGGGCCTTTGTAAACAGATCAATGATATTGTGCTCAGACGCTATTTGTCTCACAATAACGTCTCATCTTAGTACGATCTCTCTGATGAGATGATATTTGTGCTTAATATGTTTTCTGCGCTTATGGCTTCTAGGTTCTTTGGAGTTCGTTACTACCCCACTGTTCTCGTAATACAAAGTGATAGATAGATGCATGTCTGGAACAACTTCCAAATGAGCTAGAAACTTCTTAAGCCATACTGTTTCCTTGGCTACTTCACATGCAACAACATATTTTGCTTTCATTGTGGAGACTGTAATGCAGCTTTGCTTAATACTTCTCCACACTATTGCTCTTCCATTTCGAGTGAACACCGATCCCGAAGTAAATCTTCTAGAGTCTATATCAATCTAAAAATTGGAGTCAGTATATCCTGTAAGGATCAAATCCTTATTTTCATATACGAGCACATAGTTCCTCGTTTTCCTAAGATACTTGAGGACATTCTTAATGGCAGTCCAATTTACATAACCAGGATTGGACTGATACCTACCGATAATCCCTACTGCAAAACATATGTCTGGACGAGTACATAGCATTGCGTACATCAGACTTTCGACTGCTGATGCATAGAGAACCCGTCTCATATCCTCAACTTCTTGAGGTGTCTTAAGAGATTGTTCCTTTGACAAATGTATTCCATTCCTAAAAGGTAAAAGACCTCTTTTGGAATCCTGCATCTTAAACCTAGACAACACCTTGTCTATATAAGATGTTTGAGACATAGCTAGCATTCTGTTCTTAAGGTTTCAAACTATTTGAATCCCAAGAACATACTGCACCTCTCCCAGATCTTTAATTTGAAATTGGGTTGCTAGTCAATTTTTTGTGTCAGTTAGATATCCTACATTATTCCCAATAAGTAGGATATCATCTACATACAAAACTAGAAATGCTACAGTGAAGTTGATAATTGAAGGAAATCTAAACATAGAGATCCTGTTAGTAGCGGAAGTGGATCATTCCAAATCCCATTGAGAATGAACACAAATAATTACTGTCATAGAAACGAACAGATTATGCATAAACATTATAGCATGCTACAAGAAGAACAAATCGGGATAGAGTATGCAAACCTTTGAAGAACTCTTCTTCAAGTATCCTTCGATCGTTCAGTAACTCAATCAGTCAGCAAGAACACGAACACAACAAACAGAACAACCAACGAACAACTAGATGCACCTCAAACCCAATCGAGCCCAACTCGATCCTCGAACTGAATAGAACACTACCACAAGTGTTACCTTGGTATTCTCGGTGTGAGAATCCAAGAATTGTGGGCTCTGTATGATCTTGGATTGAGGAAAATAGAAGGTAAACGATTGAGTATATGATTGAGTAAGTGGGAGATGAGGCTTTCTATCATATAGACGAATACTCGATCGTAGTAAACGGCCTATCGTATAGACTTTGATACTCAATCATGTAACAACGATTAAGCAAGTAACTATCGTATAGTAAACTCGTAGCTCGATCGTGTATGTTCTCAATGCTATAGCTTAGTAAAACATTTTTACTTGATAGCCTTTTTCGTGAGATTAATCCAAGTGAATCAACAATCTATTTTTTTGAAAAACCATTTTTCTTTTATCTCACAGTTACCATAACTTCCAATAACCTCTTATTCAATTTGGTTATTAGAAGAAAAGAATAATTAATTATCATATAATTAATATATTATAAATAAATATGATAACCAACTTATCGTATTATATTTATAACCTATAATTTAATATTCCATCATATGAAACATCATAACCATAGTTATTTTTCTATTTTATGGTATTTAATATAAATCATATTTATATTAATTCCTCCAATTAATGTATCTAATACGTCATATCAATTATATCACATATAATTGAATTTTCTCTTGTTAATTTGAATACTTCAAACTAACCCAAAATCTGATTCTCAATTGAACCCATTGAGCTACCAATAGAACCTTATGAACCTATAGCTTGAAGCTCCAACGGTACGTGAATAACTAACTAAACTCTTTAATCATGAGATCCACCATCCATTAACTGTTGGTCACTCCACTAAAGACCGACAGTTGCACTCTTCGCACTACAGATATATTTATGTGTCCATTGGATATAACCAGTCAACAGTGCGATGACCCTTTACAATCGTTCGTAAGTACAGTGGGCCAATTTACTGTTTTGCGCCTACAGTCACATCTAACTCCTTAATTACCAGTGATTTCTCTAATGAACAATAAGTCATAATCCTACTATGACTGAGTCCTCTCTTCCAAAGAGAGGGTGTGGCCACTATGTTCAAGACCCGGAATCAACCCTTAAGGAAGTAATTTATTTACTTACCCCTGCTTCAGGGAAGGAGTGAATTCTATCTTGTGTAATTGAGTTTCCAATTCCCCAATCAGACGAATCCCCAAAAAGGTAGGCTTGTTGAGTTGGCATGGCCACTCTCACACATACTAATCAAAGGACCGCCCTCATAGGCAGGAGTTTCCAACTCACTCAGGATTAAGGTCATGTCACCTATGGTCATCCAAGTGAGATGCAAGTCTCGATTATCAACGACGTTATATAAAGAGACTAATCATCTCGTGGTTCGATTTTATACAAACTCTTGCATGTCTCCATTCCATTAAAGACTAATCATCTTTGTATAAGATACCCCGCTTGCATGTCTCCACATGAATGATCAGGATCAGACCATTTGTAGCACTTTACAACATTTGAACATCTACAAAGCGGCTCATATCTGTAGTGTCACCAGGATATGGTATCCCTCATTTATCCATCTACTATTGACCATTTAGGTTATTACTTAAGGCATGATCCACTTGTATGTCTCACATACATGCTTAAGTTACATAAAATAACCACGGATCTTAGTTTATTGGATTGAGTAAATGCTTATAAAATAACATTTATTTTATTAATAACAATATGTG
Source organism: Benincasa hispida (assembly GCF_009727055.1). Taxonomy (NCBI): domain Eukaryota; kingdom Viridiplantae; phylum Streptophyta; class Magnoliopsida; order Cucurbitales; family Cucurbitaceae; genus Benincasa; species Benincasa hispida. The sequence goes on along the minus strand of NC_052357.1, from coordinate 18,201,548 downwards.
TACAAATGTTTACAAATTACGAGACCACCGGGAGAATTAGGACACTAATCCCAACAATAATCTTTTTGTATACACACGGTTTATCAACGTTCTGTTCAAAGTCATAAGAATTAGATTTGATCGCAGTATCAAATCTTATATTCCAGGATCTGGACGCCTATTTCAATCCATAAATAGATCTCTTCAGTTTGCAAACCTTTTGCTCCTAACCTTGTTCAATGAACCCTTTTAGTTGGACCATATAAATACTCTCTTCAAGATTGCCACTTAGAAAAGTAGTCTTGACATCCATTTGCCAAATTTTATTATTCTAAAAAGTAGCAATGGACAAGAGTATCCTTATTGATTTAATCATAACAAAGGTGAGAAGGTTTCTTCTTAGTCCACCCCTTTAACCTAGGTATAACCTTTTGCTACTAACCAGGCTTTATAGGTTTGTACTTCCCCATATGGTCTCTTTTACGCTTGTAGATCCACTTACAACTGATAGATATTACCTCATCAGGTTTATCTACAAGTTCTTATACTGAATTAAAGTACATAGACTCTATTTCAAGGTCCATTGCTTTGATCCACTAATCTCGATCAACATCATCCATTGCTTGTTTATAAGTTAATGGATCCTCTAAGCCATCATCAAGTATGGTGACTTCGGTTTCAGTTAAACCCATATAGTGGTAAGGCTGTCTCACAACCCTCCCATTACATCGAGGCTCTCTCAACTCCTGAGTAGGATGTGATAGACCAGATGTCCTTGATCTATCAACAACTCTTATTGATAAGCGAGCCTGATCAACAAGTTTTGTTGATCCGTCTGTAGCATCTTTTGAAATCTCTTTCAATACCAGTTTACTGTGGGGTTTATGATCTCATATGTGGTTTTCCTCTAAGAATGTGGTATTTGTTGATACAATTACCTTATCATCCTAAGGATCATAAAATTTATCTCCTCTCGTTCCCTTAGGGTAACCCACAAACAGATATAATTTTGAACGATGTTCCAATTTCTTAGTATTTTGCACCAACACGTGTGTCGGGTAACCCCAGATTCGAAAATGATGTAAACTAGCTTTACACCTTGTCTATAACTCATAAGGTGTTTCTGAAACACTCCTAGAGGGAATGTTATTCAAAATGTAAGCTACAGTCTCTACTGCATACCCCCAGAACGAGTTAGACAATCGAGCATAACTCATCATGGACCGAACCATATAAGGTTCTGTTTCTCCGTTTAGATATATCGTTCTACTAAGGCATTTCTGGTGTAGAGAATTGTGACTAAATCCCGTTTTCTATCATATAGTCCTGGAATTTTAAGTTCAAATACTCCGCACCTCGATCTAATTGAAGTGTCTTAATAGATTTATCTAATTGGTTCTTAACCTCGGTCTTAAATTTCTTGAACTTTTCAAGAGCTTCGAACTTATAATTAATTAGGTAAATGTAGCTGTACCTTGAATAATCATCAATAAAGCTAATGAAATATTCATAACCTCCCCGTGCTTTAACACTTATTGGTCTACAGAGGTCTGAATACACGAGCAATAAGGTCTCGTTGGCTCGAAAACCTTTTCCAAAAAAAGATATTTTTGTCATTTTTCCTTCGAGACATGACTGACACGACGACAAAGAGTTATCTTTTAACTTGTTTAGAGTCCACTTTTAACCAATCTCTCAATCCTATTGAGATTAATCTAACAAAGTCTCAAGTGCCAAAGATAAGTATTTTGAGAAATGCATTGCCTTTTTCTTTGAGTTTCAGCTGTTTTAAAAATTTTTGTGTTATATGCAGCTTCAACTTTAGATGGTTTTAACATGTATAAGTTACTTTCTAAGTTTGCGGAACAAATTTGTACACCTCTTTTTGTAATGAACGCTTCATTATGACCAAAATTTACATTGTATAAATGTTCCAACAAATAGGAAGTCGATATCAAATTTATTTTACAAGAAGGTACATAAAGAACATTTTCTAAATACAAATATCTACTTTCAAAAGTTAACTTAACCGCTCCCACTGCTTTCGCTAAGATACACTCCCCTGATCCAACCCAGAGAGTAATCTCATCTTCTTCAAGCTGCCTCCAGGAACTAGTTTCCTGAGAAGAAAAACAAACATGAATAGTGGCCCCTGAATCCAATATCCAAGTAGAATCTTCATTCTCCACTATACATGTTTCAATAACTAGTAAATCTAATTTACCTTGTTTTTTTTTTCCAGCTTTCTTCTTGACAAGAAATTGAGGGCAATTTCTTTTTCAATGCCCATTTTCGTTGCAATGGAAACATTTTCCTTTAGCAACTACCTTCTTCCCTTTCTCTGTAGCTGGTGTTGGATTGAGGAAACAAGCAGCGGAAGTAAAACAAGATCATTAAGCATTCTAATTCATTAATTTTGACTTTAAACTAAGCATGCTCATCAACTAGAAATAGAGTTTCATCATTAACCTTTAGAGAACACCTTGAAACACGATTCTCAGTTGCAATCTCCTTGTATTCAGCTTGTAAACCATCACAAAGACTTCTTTACTATTCTCTTGGTGCCTTAGATTGAGTTGTGGGACTCAAAATAAGGTCGAATTGAAGGGAATTTGGAGAGAAAGACAAGTTTAGCAGCTGGTTAAAGAACAGTTTTTCCAACACTATTTCTCAGCAAAATTTCAACTGAATCATCTCTTCTTCCACTCAAAATTCCAGCTTTATATTGCATGACTTTCATGCAACTATTAACCTTGCATGAATCACAACTCATGCTTGAATTAATTGAGCTGAGGAAGAATGGAAGGTGAGTGAGCTGTTGAAGCTTGAAGGTGGAAAAACCAGTTTTTCCATTTCCAATTTTCTTGTTTTTAAATTGATTTCCAAAATTAAATAAAATTTCTTTTAAAACTAATTTTAAATATCAATTTGATTTATAAATTGAAATTTTTATTATTTTTACAAAATTAATTTAATAATTAATTTTCTAATAAAATTAATAAAATTGATTTAAATAAATACTGAATCAAGACATTATTGACTAAATACTAATATCAGAATAACTCTTATCCTTGTAGTACTTAGCTACCATTTATTTGGTCAAGAATTTTACTAATACTTAGTAATTTGTAAATGTATACCTGCCATTTTCGAATTACAGAGATCAGAATCAAAACAAGCCCTCGAAGGAGAAACAATTATTTAAAAATGGAGCTAAATAACTCTATCCATTTTTGGAGTTCACAGTGTTCCGAATCCTATGTTACAACCCTCCAAAGGGATCGTTGTAGTTAACGACTAGCTAGTACTGCCTCTGAACGACAACATGCGCAATGTAGAAATCTCACTGGAAGAGACGCGTAGAACGTGTTGAAACACACCTCTCACCCACTTACTATGAACTACTTCCCCTATTCACCTTGTTATTGACCCATGTAAACACTTTCCAAAGGGAAGTTGCCACAAATAACAACTCGAAGCCGAGCATGGATCTCACGGTGTGAACACTTAGAGACGTGAGAGCCAGAAATAATATATCTCATATATTATTAATCTCCCACTGAAGTGTTCTATTTTATAAAAATTGGTACTAACTTGGTTATAAACTGGCTAATTTTATATAACCTAAGTCTAGGTAATTTTTCCTATTATAATTCTTAAATCGAGAATTAACCTATGATGTCTAGGTGATAAACCAATTTTATTACCTTACACCACTCCCGCATGCTCATAAAACTAGGATTATTGACTTAGACGCTAGTTTGATCTCCAGGTAGGAGGTGTTCCATTAACCGTCAACTTAAGTACCCTCAATCTTAGACAAGATCTCCCGGTAAGTAAACAACTCTTGTTTTACAAGTAATCGATCTATTTTAACTCTTAAAAAGAAATCGATTGAATTGAACTGGTTAACCCTAGATGAGCATACAATTTATCTTTGTTATAGATTTTAAAAGTCTAGGTCATTTTGTAAGAATTATAAAACAATTATAACCCTAGAACATTCATCTATAACATGCTTTCTTAAAGAAAATCATGCTTTAATATAACACTTATATTAAATTATGAAAATCTAAGCATGCATACTGTATACATTATAACACTTGTAACATATAACAAATACATGTCACATGCTTATCCTATGGTGGGGGGTTTTTAAAACTATATGACATACTTTATGCACACATATTAAAAATAATATCATATATCACATGCATAATACTTAAACAACACTAAAGTGGACCGGTTTTGGTATTAAAACAAACAAATTTCCAATTTAATTAGTGAAATTCCCTATCTTTCACTAAAGTTTCGGTCTCACAACCGTGTTCCAACCGGAGAATAGCGAGGAGTTACCGTTAGTAGTGCCGATTGTTCGTGGAGACGAAGTTACTTGTGGAAACTAGAAAGGTTGTATTTCTCTCTCTCTTTGCATGCTTAATCCTTGTTTATTTATTTGTAATTATAGCATTATGATCCGTTGCTTCCGCTGTGTATGTTTTTTTTTTTTATTCCAACAAGTCTCATATCGTTAGAGCTCATAATCTGTAGGTCCATTGGGTCCCCCTACTAGCTCATATCGGACTAAACCTTAGGACAGTGTAACAAGAGAATTTGAAACGTTCAAATTTAGTTTAGGGAATTATCGTTAAATTATATGCGATATAATTGACGTAGTTATATAGTTCAATTGTTGAATTAAACAAATTAGAGAGTTATAAATATTTAAATTTGATTTAAATATTGTACATGTGAATAGAAATTTATGTTTGGGATTTGTGTTTTAATTAATTTAATTTTTTATATTAAATTAGTTCAATTGATTAAATTGTTTAATTAATTATTTAAAATTAATTATTAGAATTAATTTTATTTAAAATTGATTTAAGAAATCTTATTTAAAATTAATCGTTTGAACTAATTATTTTTTTTTTAATTTTCGAAAAATCAACTTTTAAGTGGAATTTTGGAATGGGTTGTTTCCAAATATAGGAAAATGAACCAAAATATTTACAAATGATAGCAAAATATCACCGTCTATCTGTGATAGATTGCGATAGACAGCGATAGACTACTATCCGTGTCTATCAGATAGACCCAGATAGTGGTCTATCGCTATTTATCGCAGATAGACTGTGATATTTTGCTACTATTTGTAAATATTTTTAGCAGTTTTGTCATTTAAAATAATTTTCCTTTAGGAAGTGGATTTATCCCACGTTTTTCACTAATTAAACACCTATCCCACTTAGATTTTTAGTGGATTTGGTGTCAATTAATCATGCAATTAGTTTGCATGAATTTTCTCTATAAATAAGAAAAATAATTAATTGATTGGGGCTTCATGCAATTTTGAATTTTGATAGAATTTTTTTATTTCGAGATATCACATCAAAACTCATATTTCCTCTAAATTCTCTTGAATTACTTCAAAGATTGGATCCCACAATCTGTTTTAATGTCGGAGAACAACGAGGAAAACGCTAGCGGTGGTCCACGAACAGCTTATGTTTAGAATTCAAGAAGAATTTGCTTCTATTTGGAGTTCTACAAAGGTTGTGCTCTAAAACCCTAATTTCTTATTTTGTACATGCATGCTTGAATACTCAAATTAATGAAATTAGTGTGCATAAGATCCAAATTGCTTTCGCATGCTTGTTGTTACCTTTTTCATAATGTTCATTGGGTTTCCATATTTGGGTTCTAATTTTAATGAATGTTTCTTAGTTGTTTTTGTTTAGACATTTCATTTCTTTATTTTCAGGAATGTGATTATGTCCTTTACTTCAATTCTTTATTCTAACGTGCTTACCTATTTTATTTTTCAATATATTAGGTAATGTTTGATAATCATTTTGTTTATTATTTTTCATTTTTAAAATTAAGCATATTTCATTTCCATTTCTTACAATGTTTTCATCTTTTTACGTATAAGAGTTAAATTTTTAGCCAAATTCCAAAAATAAAAGTAAATTTTAATAAAACTATTTTTTTTTTTTTAGTTTTTAAATTCTAACTTGATTTTTGAAAACATTAGTAGAAAGTAGATAACAAATAAGAACTTTAGAGGTGAACTAAACGTTTATGGGCTTAATTTTTAAAAATTAAAAAAAAAAAAATCAAATCATTACAAATCTTTAATTTTATAGTTTTGCTCCATCAGCCTCAATAATATATATGATTGCTTCGAAAATGAAAAGTAAGATTCTAATCATTTAAGCATTAAATAATTTTTGCACTTAAATTAACTAAGAACAACCTAACCAATTATTCCATAAACAAAATAAAGAATAATTGTTCTAAGAAATTTAAAAATAAATAAGTATCATGAATTGAATTATTTGGTAAAACATGACAGGCTAGGATAGATTAAATTAGATGAGAGGGGACATACTTTGACCTTCTTTTTAATATCATTAATTATGTGTTTACTAAAATTCTCTATATTTGCAATTTTAAAACCCCACATGCATGGAATTTAAAATTAGTCGTCTTTATATATATATTTGCACTATTTTTATATTCTTAAGTTTGTATTCAATCTCTATTTTAGTATTGAAATGAATATTTTGATTTTCATTATTACTCGGGTTGTCATTGTTCAACATTTTTTTTTTAATGCAAACACATTAAGGCAAATTATCATAAATATCCTTTTTAAATTTTTACATTATAAAAATAGCACTCTTTTTTGAAGCATGTTAGAATAGCTTTTCTCAATCCATCTTATCCGAAATCGACCATGAAGATTTAGTTAAAAAGAACAACTTTTTCTAATTTATTGATTGTTTTGTGCTTTCTCCGTACATCTAGCTAGATTACACACCTAAATTTGCTAATTTTGTATGTAATCTTCCCAAATTTTATATCTTTTCAAATTTTCTTCAAATTCGGTTATCTTTACTAAATATTATATCAAACTATTTCGTAAATTTTGAAATGTATAGAATTATTTATGTTTTCACTATTGTATGAATTTCCAAAATTCAAAATGGGTTTTCGCAAATTATCAAAATAGATTTTTCAAAGTGATTCAAAATGATCGTAGGACCATTTTTAAATTTTGAGAAATATCAAATTTTATAAAAAAAATCAAGTAAGATTTGGGACATATTGAATCTCGGTGTTAATTCTGTTCGACATTCTATCGAGAAAGCTCAAATATATCGAATTTCAATGTTAGTTATGCCCTAGTTTTACCGAGAAAGCTCAAATATATAGAATCTCGATGTTATTTTGCCTGGGATTAATTGAGATCCACATAATTACACGAATTTCTACTAATCGATTATCTAAATAATTTACCAATTATCTTTTCAAATTTCTCCAAATTGTTAATATATGATATTGTTATTTTTTTTTTTTAAATTTTGGAAAGATTTGAGAAGATTACCCAACAATTAGAAAAATTAGCAAACTTTGGTGTAAATATGCAAAATGTATCGAGAATGCTCAAAACAATCTATAAGTTAGAAAAAGTTACTTTTTTAACAAAATCTCGGTGACCGATCTTGGACGAGATAGATCAAAAAAACGATTCTAACAATTTTTCAAAAAACGTACTAGCTTTAGAAGGTGAAAACTTAAACGAGAACTTCTCAAACATTAAGGTTTCAAATCGTGTAGTGTATTGAACTTTTTTGCGTTGATATTAAAAATGGAAGATAATTCTTCCAAGAAGATTATGACAAAATACATAACTTATTAAAAATTTAAAATAAATATTTTAAAACATTAACCTTTATTGTATTAAATTAAGTCATCGTTTTTTAAAACCATATGTGAGGTAAGAAAATCAAACATTTGATTTCAAGGTTGATCGTTTTTTTTAAACCATACGTACGATAGGAAAATCAAACTTTTGATTTCAAGGTTGATAATTCAAGTATACTATGTCAATTGACTTATACTTATTTTCATCTTTGCATTTCTTATTATTTAAAATTATATAATAATAAACCACATCATCACTATATAATATTACGATGACTAAAGCTTAAATATCCATGAAGACATTTATCTTAGTTTTTGTAGTTTAATAATTGGTATTAAACCACCAACTTTTAAAAAAATAATTATTATCTACCATGTTTGAATTGGCACCTTTGACCTTTTGTATAACAACATATACATGTAATGCCTTCAAGTGTTTCTATTATTCATATCATTTTATTTATTTAATTCAACATTTCTGAAGGAAGATCCAAGCTTCAACTTCAATAAAATAAATAGTGATATATTAAATTACAAGTTTAGTACTTGAATTTTGAAATTTATATTTGTTTAGTCTCTAAATGTCAATGATAAATTTAGGATGTATTTTGAAATGTATTTTCGGGTGTTTAATTTAAAAAATAAGTTATTTTGAAAAAAAAATTGAAATATTTGACAATCGCTCAAAATAGTTTTTGAAATGTATGTTTCTAAAATTTTTTGCCAAAGATGTTTAAATAAAAATGAGTTTTTTGAAAAATACTTTTATATTAAGTCAATCCAAACCGGTCCTTGATCATTTGCTTTGACTTTTTTATTTAAAAAAAATATGAATCTACTAGACACAAAATTGAAAGTTTATGACTCTACTAGAAATAAAATTTAAATCGATTATATAATAAATATTATTGATTAAATTATAAATTTGGATGCAGTGGTAATTTGAAAAATGTTAGAATTTAGTCCATATTGTTTTAAGAGTTAGAGTTTCATTTTTATGGTTTAATATAACTTCATAAATAGTCTTGAGATCATTTTATAGGTTAAAAACTACTTTTATTTCCTAAACTCTCATTAAAGTAATGATTTGGTCATTGAATTATAGGTGGTAACAATTTAGAATGTATACTTTCAAATAAGTAACAATTTAGTCCCATAATTTTAGTAAGTACTTTGAAAGTTGTAACAATTTAGTCTCTATTATAAAGAATTATATTAAAATTAAGTGTCAATTTTTATTATATAATAATAACTTATTATTTATTGTTTATTAAAAAAAATTGATCTCGTATTAGTCTATTGATCTACAAGTATAAATTCTTTTTAGGAACTAGTTTGTTACTTATTAAAATTCAATAACTAAATTGTTATAGATTAAAAAATATAATGACCAAATAGAGAAAATGACACAATTGACCCATTTTAGACGAACAAAATGATAAATGACTCACTTTTTAAAAAACATTGCTAATTGACCTTCTACCGATGTCTTGCATTTGTGAAGTTATTGATTTGCCATTTTTTTCCACTTTAAAAATTGCATCGTGTGTTTCTCCTTTTTCTTTTTTCTTTTTTTTCCTCGTTCTTCTTCTCCTACTCCGGCGAGCGCTCACATCTATTCTCCCCCTCTCTTGTCTTTTGTTTTTCTTCTTCTTTGGACTACGAGGTCCATCTTTGACAAACAAGATTGTACCTAGTTCTGGTGATGTTGCAAAACGAGACGGATGTCGGGAGAACGAGATCGCTAGAGAATAGAGAGAGAGGAGAGCAACACAAAGAAGAACGAGATCGAGGAGAGTGAGAGAGAAGAGAACGATACCGAGAATAGGGAGAGAGGTGAGCGATTTGTGAGAGAGCAAGAGAACCAAAAACGAGATTGGTCATTGGCGCGCAAGAGCTTCATTTTGTAGTTTTGTTCGAGGTGTCAACAAAGAATAAAAAAAATCCTCATCTTAAAAAATTTGGGGTAAATCTCATTTTTATCCATCAATTTGGAACATCCATATAAGAACTCCACCAAACCAGGTGGTTTTTAACTAATTTTATATTATATGAATATAAAAGAAAAAGAAAGCATAAAATAGTAATATGAACCTAACTTATATATTACATATGGTTTGATATATTTATATTATAATGTATGTCATTGCCATTTTGCCAACCAATTCGAAACTCTAGACGTGGCCGCCACTCAACGTTCACCTTCTTCCTTCTTCCTTCTTCCTTCTTCTTCCTTGTCCTTATTTACATTTTCAAATTCCTCATTTCCTTCTGCTATAGCTATGTTTATGGCGTTCCACCAAAAATGGCTGCAAAATCCCATTTCTCTCTTCAAGAAACTCTTTCATCTCCTCACTCTCACTCTCCTCACTCTCTCCCTCCCACTTTCTTTCCTTCTCTTTTGCAGGCTCGTTCGTTCTCACTATCTTCACGCTTTGCTCCCTCTTTCAACCCCTCTTCCTTCCATTCTCTCCGTCGACCGAGTCCTTCTTTTATCCCTCATTTCGCTTATTTCGGTAGCGGCTTTTCTCGATAACTTGCTCGGTAAATCCATTCTTCCCACGAAATCCTCCGGTCTGACTGCGGCTTGGCTTGTTCTCTGTGCGTTACAGGTCGCTATGGCCTTGGGAATCGATCAGGGAATGGAGATTGTAATCGATGTCTCGAGTTTAGGGTTGCGGCGAAGTTTGTGGTGCCGGTTGATGTTCTTCCTAGGGTTGCATACGACGATGATTCATTGGTCGAAGGTGGCGGTGAAGTCGGTGGTTGACGATACCGTTTTCGGAGCACCGATGGAGGAGAGCTGGAGTGAAAGAATCGCCATGGCGGTGAGCTTTGGGGGATTATGGTTGTGGAGATTGAGAGATGAAGCTGAATCTCCGGCGATCGTTGCGGAAAACATGATGGAGCTTCTTATGGATCCAACTATGGTGGATTTCTGCAGTTTGGCTCTCTATTACCTTATTGTCGCGATCGGTTTCGTTAAGACTTTGAGAAGCTTTGTTTGGTTTCTGAAGTTTTTGCTTCGTGAGAGGAAAGAAGAAAGTTCTTCCCAATTCTCCCAAGCCAAACGGATCGAAGTCGTCTGAGATTAAAGCCGTTTCTGAAATTATTTTCTTCATTCATTGAGTAAATTTCTCTCCATTTGAATCAAAGAAAGATAACTTTTAACGAAATTTTCGATTATTCCTTCGACCATTGTTCTGATTAGAGATTATTACAATAAACTGAATTCCAATTTTTGCTTTCGTATGAAATTTCTATGCAACTATCGAAAATGGTGATCGTGGATTCCAATACGGAGAGATTAGAGTATTATTTTATTTCTATTATTTGTAACCATCCTGAAAAAGGAAAGAGACAACAAAAGGGACCTCTGTTCTTTGTTTCATTGTTTGTTTTGATGGCTTAAATTTCAACATTTTTTAAGTTGTCTTGTTAGAAAATGACAAGAAGAAAGGTTATAGAGTTTGATATCATTGCGTTGTGTCAAATTCAAACTCGCCAGCTTGTTTTGTAGTTTATAAACTTTGATTCTTTATCTTTTCTTTAACACTTGTTTGGGAATATCGAATGTAGTAGAGTAGTCCGTAGGGATAAAAACAGGTTTAAGAAAACCTTTGGCTGTTTTGTTTAGAGAAATCTCTGCAAGTGACATTGAGCTTAGGTTTATTCATCAGCTTGATTTAAAGTAGAATTTTGATTGTTTTGTTTAGAGAAATCTTTGAAGTGATACTGTGAATAGGTTTGTTCATCAGCTTTCTTCTGCTCTTTAATGGCTGATGGTTTCTTTTCCTTCACACCATTTGATTTCAGTGGCTCACGAGCAGGAACTTTCTTCCCCTCTAATGGCGTCCACGAGAAACCGGAGACTGAGCACAGAGGCAAAGAAGACGATTGTCCATTTAGAATGGAGGAGTTTGGAGATTTCAACTTTCTCTCAGCTAATCAATCTGGCTTATACCAACAGGACATTCTCAAGATTGGAGATCAAACAAACTATCAACAGCCCAACTCAGATTGTCTTATTTTTGACGAATTGCTGTTTGACAACGATTTTACCATTTCCGAATTGATTCGGGAGAAGTCGAAGATATCGGAAAACCCGGCGGCATATTCTATCAGTTTGAACCCCAGTAAACAAGTTTCGAATCCACGTTTAGAATCTTTGCAGCTGCTAAACAGCTATGGTACCAAACAAAGTCAAGAGGAAGAAAGGGACAATTCTTAACAAAAAAGGCGGTAAAGCCAGTGTGAAGAGAACAGAACATTGTCAACTGAAGAGATATTAAGGGTAGCTGGAGCAAGATATGTTCATTTCTTCCCTGATGGTTATGATGACGTTTACATGCTGAGGCATCCGTGTGATTTCTCTATCTCCGGTCTGTTGAAGGATGAGAGAGAAGAAGTTGAGCTTGCCCATGTTCTCTTTGCTGCAGCTGAGAAAGTAGGCTAACAGCAATTTGATCGAGCGAGCCGGCTGCTTCAATGCCGTTAATGGGCTGCATCTGCCTACGGTAACGCAGTCCAGCAGCTCGTTTCTTACTTTGCGAAAGCACTTAGACAATTTCAAAAGAGAAACTGGACAGGAAGCAATTAAGGAGCAAAAAGAAGAGGAAATGAACCTTGAAGCACTTAAAGGATGCACGAAACTTTTCAGCAAGTGATGCATCTAAGTGCTGTTCAAGCAATATTTGAACATGTAAAACTGATCAACAAAATCCCTTTGATAGATCTTGAAATCAGAAGTGGAGTTCATTGGTCAGCTTTTAAGCTGTCCAATGGAATGTCTAAGAGATGACATGTTTATCTTTTGCAACCATTTCTGCAAATAAGCACACGAGAGACAGATTTTGGTGGACTTAATAAACCTTATTTTATGATTTGTTTTTCTTTTGTACATCACATTCGACTTCTTATCGGAGTCGAAAGCTATCCGGAATTCTGCAATGCAGGCTTCTTTAGCAAATCAAAATAGATCTTGTGATTCTTATGGAGATCATAGAATATTTGTTATGATTTGCAAGATTTTTGTGGACCATTTACAGCATCCGACCTTTGGAGTGCGTTATTTGGAAATGAATGTTCATTGTGAAATCCATATATTTAAATACATACAATTTCTATCAGTTGGAAGAAAATGTAAATCATGCATTTAGAACAAGAAATGTGAGTTGTTTGTCAAATTCTTCCTTGATCATGAAATGATGAGCCATAAATAGTGCAGCAGTTGTGGCTGTGGGTTGTTTCTCAGTATCAGTGGTTTGGCCAAGAGATTTGTGGAACAGATATACAACTAACAACAATCAAAATATAAAATCGAAGTATAAATCAAAATGAGTTTGACTTAGTGGTATTGACATGTGCTCTGATCCATGAAGTCAAAATTTCAAACCAAAAAAAAAAAAGTATAAATATAGTTCTCGTGTATTTCATGGAGGGAAACTGAATTCACATTGAGTTTGGTTGATGTGATCAAAGAAGTAAAGTCTACATAAATTACAAAAATTGCCCTATTTATCTTTTTTAGAAATGTTACAACATTTCATACCTCTATTATTGCATTCACCTGACTTGATGGTACTTCATTTTTTGAAACGTCCGATGTCAAAGTCATTGAATGGGTAAGTTACCAATCCTTGTAATGTACCTTATATGATGGATTACAGGTGGACATTTTACCGAAGATTTCTTTTGTATCAATCTATCTTTGTTTAATTCCTATTGAAGCATATATTCGGGGGTGGATGTAGGACAAATAAAAGTCGAGACTTGAGAGAGTATAACAGTGGCCTAAAATGAAAATTAAAATTCAAAGTACCAATTTCTAACCACAATTCTAATCAATTTGTACTCCGATTGTAAGTTTAATATATTTATTAGATATCAATGTAATGTTTCAAACGAAGTGCAAAGTTCTATATATATATATATATATATATTTTACAATTTAACCTAATAAAAAATAATAGTAAACCCATTTTGCTCAATAGCCAATATATCTTAAAATAGTTCGATTGCACTCATTTCCCTACCAATTCTTTCTCTTAGACATTCCCTCTCAATTCTTCTTCGTCTTCTCATGTTGAGACAATCGCAAAAACAAATAAACACAAAAAACTTTGATTTTCATTTTATGGGAATTGATTTTTCAGTTTTCTTGGTTCAACTCATTTGTATGTGGTCGTTAAATTCTATAATAGATTGTAAATAATTATTAATTTACCACAATTGTATTATATACTAAATAAAATATTAATATAGATAAGGTTTTATAAATACACGTGCATGGACGGTTCATTGTGAAGAAGAAACGTAGATCCTTAACTTACCAATTTGAGCATAATTCGATATATTATTACAAAAGATCTATAATATTCTCTAAAATGTCTCGCCCTATATTTATTGAACTAACCAAAAGATATATTTGGTTGTCTTAATTCCTAAACAAGCATCTTCTGTTGCCCACGAATAATGAAAAGAATTACAAGTACTATTTCAAAGGGAAATAGATGGGTGGAGACTTTCACTTGACAAATTGTATATTTTATAACACATTAAGTGTTCGTTGGATTTATCTAAGGTTAAATTTTGAAAATAAATCATTTTAGAAAAAATTGAAGTGTTTGGTAACAAATCAAAATAACTTTTAAAACACTTTCAAAGCTAGGGCGGAGCCACATATGATTAATAATATTATTAATAAATGCACATTTATTGTCAAATCATCTTCATTGTTTAGTGGTTAAGGGGTTGACTGATGCTACATGAGACTTGGATTTGAATCTCACTTGATTCTTTTTTAACTCTCGAACTGAATTTATCCTGATGAAAATAAAAGTAAGATGTTTTTTTAAAGTTCAAATATGAAGTTAAAATATAGAGTAGCTTTTAGCTTTTTAGGTTGCAATTGCAAATCAATATCCAAAAAATTAGAAAATCAATGCAATTTCTTTATCTTATGTGGAAGTTTTTTTTTCCTTCAAAATTTATGGAAAGTTTTTAATCTCAATTCTCAACAATGTTCTCTTGAATATGTAATGTTTACTTTTCTTTTCCTACGTAATTTTCGTTATATATATTAGTTTAGAGTTGTACAAGATAATTTCTTTGTTACTCATTAGGTTATACGTATCATATCATTGATATATAAGTTTGAAATTCTTCTTAGACTTTTTAATTTTTATATTTTTAAATCTACATAATAGTTTTATATATTTTTATTGTGAATACTTATGTAGAGTTAACTCTAATTCAATATGGAGAGATATTTTTATTGTGCCATTAATTATTTTACATAATTTTTTATATTCACACTACTCTCTATATATCGTTTGTTTCCATGTTATTTTTATGTTCACATAACTCGTATAGGTTTTTAAAATTAATTTAAGAGTTCAAGTTAGAGGATTATTTGTTGTTACTCGTTTGGATATACAAACTTGGCAAGTAAGTTTTAAAATCTTCTTAGACTTCAAGTTTTTATGCTTTTAAATCTATAATAGAATGTAGTATTCTTATTATTAATACGTTTGTAGATTTAATTCAAAATTAATATGGAGAGATATTATAAAAGAAAAACAACAATATAGACAATAGAGACATCATCTTTCAAGAAGAAAATTGTTTTGGGTTCTGATCGATCTTATACAAAATTCAATCTAAAAGAACTACCCGCAGATCTTGGTCTAAGAACTAACATTTATTATTATGATAATATTTGAGATCAAGTTTGTAGAGCATATTTGCTAAAAGGTCTTTGTCAGCCTCGAAACCATACTTTTTCACTTAAGAAATTTGGTACAAAGTCAAGATGATTTAACCCAGCTTGGTTTAGTGACTATTCTAATTGGCTAGAATATAGCATTTCAAATGATGCCGCATTTTGTTTATGTTGCTATCTATTCGAACTAGAAGTATGTGAAGAGTCAGGAGGTGACTGCTTTATTAGTGAAGGATTTTCTAATTGGAAGAAAAAAGAGAAATTGCATTATTCATGTTGGTGGTCCTAATAGTGCACACAATATGACTTTGGATCAATGTGAGGCTCTTTTGAAACAAAATCAACATGTTGAGACTTTTTTAAATAGGATGTCTGACCAAGCTCGAGTTGAGTATCAAACTTAATTAAGTGCATTGATTGACTGTATTTGATTTTTATTACGACAATGACTTACATTCTGTGGACATGATGAGACAGATGATTTAAAGAATCAAGGTAATTTTCTTGAACTTTTACAATGGTTATGCAACCATAATAAGGATATTGAAGTCACAACTTTGAAAAATACCCCAGATAATTTGAAATTGACTTCACTCGATATTCAAAAAGATATAGTGCATTCCATTGCAGTAGAAGTTGTTAATATGGTTGTAAAAGATATGAGTGACAAATAGTTTTCTATCTTGATAGACGAATAAAAAGATGTATCTTCAAAGGAGCAGATATCAATTGTATTGCGATATGTGGATAAAGGTCATGTGATTAAATGATTTGTTGGAATCATACATGCCAATGATACAAGTTCTCTATCACTTAAGAAAGTCATAGATGGTTTTTTTTCTTAACATGGGTTAAGCATTGCTAGTTTATAAGAACAAGGATATGATGGAGTAAGTAATATGCAAGATTAGTTCAATAGATTGAAAATACTTATTTTAAAAGAAAATGAATGTGATTTTTACATTCATTATTTTTCTCATTAGCTTCAATTAACTTTTATGCTACTGCTAAAAATCATGTAAAAATTGCTGGTTTGTTTTTTATTGTTACAAATGTGGTGAATGTAATCAGGGTGTCAACAAAACATTTCTATGAGAGAGACATATAAAGAAAATTTTTGAAGCTTTAAATAATGATGAAATATTAAGTGGTCGAGGATTAAATAAGGAGACAACGATTAAACGATAAGGAGACACTCGATGGGATCACATTACTACACTTTAATGAGTTTTATGACAATGTTCTCTTCAATAGTTGATGTACTTGAGACATGCAATTATGCAAGGTGAATCAAATTCAGAACAAAAATATGAAACAAAGACTCTAATAAGTTCAATTCTATCTTTTGACTTTGTTTTTTATATCATTTTATGAAAATTATCTTGGAGATCACAAATGACTTGTCTCAAGCATTATAAAGAAAAGATCAAGATATTATGAATGCAATGAATTTAGTTAAATTTTGTAAGGAAAGACTGCAAAAAACAAGAGAGTCTGATTGGGATTCGTTGTTAAGTATGGTTCTAATTTCTGTCATAGTCATGATATTAGAGCCCGTAAAATGGATGACCTATTTCTAATTCGAGGAAGACAAAAAGGCGAAAATCTCAACTAGTTACAAATTTACATCATTATTGTGTTGAAGTTTTCTATGTCATCATTGATATGCAACTTCAAGAGCTATACTAAAACAAATACTGAATTGCTTCTCTGTGTGGCATGTCTAAATCCAAGTAATTCATTTGTTTCTTTTGATAGAAAAAACTTAGTCAACTTGCTCAATTTTACTCAAGCGACATTTCTGCTATTGAACTCTCTATGCTCGAGGATCAATTTCAAAATTACATTATTGATATGCATTCAAATATTTAGTTTGTTGAGCTAAAAAGTATATGTGATCTTGCAGTAAAAATGATCCTGAATAAAGACAAGGTCTATCCATTAATTTACAGGTTACTCATCTTGACATTGATTTTACCTGCTGCTACAGCTACTGTAGAGAAAACATTTTCTGCTATGTATATTGTGAAGACTCTATAGTGTAATCGAATGGGAGATCAATGAATGAATGATTATCTTATAGCCTATATTGAAAAGGATTTATTTGATAAATTAGATACTGAAGTTATCATGGATCGATTTCAAAATATGAAAACTCGTGGAGAGCAATGTAATGTACTAAACTAGTTAATTTATGAAGTTATGAATACTTTTTTACATTCATCTATAGATATTTTTTTTTTTGCATATAATGTTCCCCATATAAAATTTATGGCTCTGCCGCTGTTTCAAAGTATATTTTTAATGGTTTTTATCAAAAGAGTTTAAATAAAATGAGTTTTTTGAAAAAAAAAAAAATCTCATACTAATCCAAACAAACCTAAATAGACCATCAAGATAGCTAGAGCCGCAGGCGAGTTCTATCGGGTAAAGCCAATGATTAGAGGCATAGGGAGTGCAATGCCCTCGAACTATTCTCAAACTTTAAATAGGTAGGAAGGTGTGATTGCTTTGAGTATACGATATATGTGTTGTATGAATGAATTGGATATTCAAGCTTAAACATTGCTCAAAAGGTAGGTTGCATGGGGTGTGGGGGTGGTCTATGACGAAAAAGGGACCGTGATGGTTGGATGCCAAGTATATGGACTGGGCTCTCGTGTGCATGCCAAGGCTTGTGGCCATCAATTAATAGATTTATGCATCATTATGATTGAACCCTTTCATTATGAGTATAAGATGTAGATAACTATAATTAAAACAAAAAATTAATCAAATGCACATATTACTTGAACTATACACAACATAACATTTCAACCAATTATATTTTTATTAACCATTTCCTTGATAGTTGTAGCAAGTAAAAACGAGAACCATTTACCAGATATCAGAGCTAAGAGACATTCATATTTTAGTCTAGAATGGTACACTTCAGAAGCATGGATCTGTGTCTTCCATTCCAATGCAAGTTGTTGTACTTCAAGACGACTCCACCATGCTTCTTATTTTACAAATTGATTCTTCACTCCACTCTTGGCTGCAAATGATCAGCAAGAACATCTATACAACAAAAGCAGAATGTTCCAAGTGTTAATAGTAATCAGTACACGAATGAGACATAAAGAACCTTGAGTGATGCATCATATTTCATCTACTTCAATTAAATGGTAGAGAGCTCTTGATTCAATGAAATGGATTTTGTAGGTAAAAATTTACATTATCACCTTTATTGTAGTACGTGTTTTTAAAGCTCAAGTACACTAAATGGAACTTAAGTGTAAAATCTTGATTATTATTATTTTTAAAAATGGTAAAAAAACCTCTAAGGCCGTAGGTTTTTAGTCTTGGGGTTTCAAGGTGCGTCTTAGTTTGTGAGCCTCATCTTTTCAAGACAATACGCCAAACCTTTATCTTGTGTCTAAATTGAACAAACTTCAAAATATAGAGACCAAATGGTATTTTAACTTAAATTATATATGTCCAAAGCTAGGCAAAAATTTTGAAGGCTAAAATTGAAGGCTCCGTTTGTTAACTGTTTGATTTTTTGTTTTTGTTTTTTAAAATTAAGCCTATAACACTACTCACACCTCCAAATTTCTTCATTGTTAGCTACCATGTACCAATTGTTTAAAGGTGGGTTTGGATTAACTTTTCAAGTGTTTCATTTTTAAAAAAAATTGGAGTGTTTGACAACTACTAAAAATAGCTTTTAAAGTGTATTTTAGCTAGATTTTATAAAAAAAAATGTTTAAATAAAAATGAATTTTTTGAAAACATTTTTTTCTATAATCAATTCAGACAGACCCTGAAAAACTAAGCCAATTTTTAAAAACAAAAAAAGTATATTTTAAAAACTTGATTTTGTTTTTGAAGTTTGGCTAGAAATTCAACCATTATATTTCAGAAAGATGCAAATTATTATAAAAGAAAAAAAGAAAAAAAATAAGTTTAATTTTCAAAAATAAAAACAAAAAAACGGAATGATTATCACATGAGGCTGAAAGAATTATCCATAGAAGCTTAAATGATTATTAATTTGGTGGTTAATTTATCCCATTGTTGTTGTGGTCTAATCTGTTAATGGTGTAAATTTCACAAACAAAAAAAAAAGTCATCCCATTGTTAAATGAACATTAGTATCTTTTTTTTGGTTATTTTTCTCGCCAAGTTACATAAAAACTAATACGAGGAGTCAGTTTGATATTCATTCAATGCTAAAAGAAATAATTATATAAAATTAAAACTTAACAACAAAGTGGCTGTAGTTTAGTGGTGAGAATTCCACGTTGTGGCCGTGGAGACCTGGGCTCGAATCCCAGCAGCCACACTTTTTTTCCAATATTTCACTAACATTTTTCTTTGTTATTTTTTAAATAGACCATTTATTTATTATAATTATTTTATACGATCCTCATTTTCCCGCCAAAACTACTCTTCTTTTATCATTTGCCGCCAAGTCCTTTGCTCTCATTCGCGTCCTCAGAATCTCCAATTCCCTCTCTCAGCTTCTCCGTCTTCTTCTTCGCAATGTCAGCCATGAAAGATTCCGGGCCTCTGGACTTCACTGCTGACAAGGGTAAGCAATATCTTGTGGTTTATCGCCTTTTTTTTGCCCTGAAAAACTGTATTTCAATACTAGCTGCAATTCCTTTCAGTGCTCGCAAAGGAGTTCCTACGAACTTTGCCGATGCAAATGGCGAAGCCAAGTACTTAAACATTCTGGTAATTCTTCTACATTCTCATTCGCATTTCTCTTCTGTAATTGTAAAGTTCCTTGGCGATTTCAATTTTGGAAAAACCCTAAAAATTGCGATTACTTTCCGTGATGCATACGACGTTTTACCTAGGTTTTTATTTAATTGGTTTTGTTTTTTTAGCAAGAGGTTGCAAATCGCAGAGTTCGTGCAATTCAAATCGATCTCGAGGATGTTTTTAATGTATGGTTTTCTTACTCTGTACCCTTTCTCGATCTTATCTCTTTGTTTAGTCGAGTAACACGGTTGTGCAATCGGATTTCAGTATAAGGATCTGGATGAGGATTTCCTCAGACGAATTACAGAAAACACCCGGCGTTATATTGGGATTTTTGCCGATGCTATTGATGAGCTCATGCCTGAGCCGACAGAGGCGTTTATTGATGATGATCATGACATATTAATGACACAAAGGTCTGATGATGGACCGGATACTATGGATAACCCTGACCCACGCCAAAAAATGCCTCCAGAAATCAAACGTTACTTGTGAGTTCATTGACTCCTCTTTCTTCAAAGTTGAGAGTATGTAGAACATTAGTCCAGCATGACCGGTCACTTTTCCAGTTTAATACACTGCGGCTTTTACTTTTGTCTTATGGATTATGTATTTTCTGTACCGTGCTTATGTTATATGCTACTTTGTCTTTTATCATCTTATATAGGAAGTTAATTGAAAACCTGTTCAGTTGGTTCTGGATTTAGGATTACTATATGGGTGATGTTTCAGTTCTTATACTTGGTTTGTCTCAAGAGTGCTACCCAATTGTTGTTGTTACTTGTTTGGCTTACACGACTTATGTCTTGAATTACAAACATCTTCATGAATAAATAATAATTTAGTTTAACATTAACCCAAATAGAAGTATGTGGCGGTGCATTTCATTCAATGTATCTATTTGGATTCATAGTGTACATACCTCAGCTGCTAGATTGATATTTGTACCAATGCTATTCTTTAATCCGTTGGGTTTTCATCCAAGCATCTCTTTTATTTTGTATCGAATTACCAACTGTTTGCTATGCTTGAAAGGGATTCTGTCTTTTCCAAATTTCCTTATGCCTGATCATTCTTCTTTCAGTGAAGTTTACATTAGAGCATCTTCAAAGGGCCGTCCATTTACCATAAGAGAGGTCAAAGCATCATATATTGGTCAACTTGGGAAGATATCTGGTATTGTGACACGCTGTTCAGATGTTAAGCCATTGGTGCAGGTGGCAATTTATACATGCGAAGACTGGTTTTGAGATATACCAGGTCATCTAAATTGTGAAGTAGTTGATGTTTACCATTTCTTTTCAACAGGAACAAAATTGATAAAATGAATCTTTTTCACGGAGATAAATTATGATTTTATTACGTGTATTTATATCACTTGTGTCATTGAGTTCTTAAGTTGTGCGGCCCTTCTTTCAGTCCTAATGTTAACTTCATTTTTTCCCCTCTTGGATACTTCATCTGTTTTTTTACTCATGCAGTCAGTTTTCTACTTCACAGGAGGTACCAGCTCGAATCTTCATACCACTATTTGAGTGTCCATCTCAGCATTGTAGAACAAATCAAACGAAAGGCAACTTAATTCTTCAACTTAGAGCATCCAAATTTTGTGAAGTTTCAGGAGGTTTTCAATTAACTTCTTCAAAGACGCTGCCAGAAAAATATTTCCTTTTCTTATGCAGGTGGTAATCTAGGGGGTTTGAATATAAGAGGTGACACATATTAATAACGAGGAACACATATTTGCTATTCTACTAATACTTGTACTTGCTCTGCTATTCTGCCCGAGCCTGGCTGAGGAAGAATTACGGGGCGTAAAACAAAAAAATATGCTGATTCGGGTTGGGTGTCTTCTTTGTAGTTATAATGCCCAAATATCAAGTCTGCTCATTCGTATTTATATTGATCATTAGGGGCCTCTTGAATCTTCTATTTAACTATTTTTTCCTTTGATTTGTATGTAATGCGACTTTACTCTTGTTTTCTTTATTATTGATAGGAATTCTCTTGTTAAGACATTTGCTTTCAGAACTTCTTGATGAAGTTGTATAATCTAAGTGGGATTGACCCAAAAGACCACGATCTCACTCTAAAATGTCTACAAAATCCAAACCTATGTATGGTGACAATGACTTAAAGAATCCTAGTTGCTTGTACCAACCAAGCTTTCCATACAATTTAGTCCAATAATATCTATCTCTTATTATCCCACATAACCTTTGAACAAAATTATCCATAAGACTGTTACATCACTAACCCCTTTAGATAATAATGTTGCCCCATATAACCTATTTAATGATAGTTTCTTTGTTTATCCATACAATCGCAAGGATAATGGTCTATCCTCCTCAATGTACGGTGAGGAGGATATTGGTTGTGCAGACAAGGGGTTTGGGCATAATGTAAGTGAAGAGAATGACATAGAAGATGAAAATGTACATGTTGAAGGGGTTATTTAGCATGGCTTTGGAGAGGAAAACGTGAATGCAGAGAAGAACATAGTTGAAGACGATGAGTAAGACGTTTGAATGGAGGGTGAATGTAGTAACCATGAATGTTGATGATGAAAAATTAGAATGACATAGAAGATGAAAAGTCATGTGAATGTAGACGTGAATGCAAACTACGAATGAGAATTACTAGAGGAATTGAATGATGAGTCTCATGAGTTCGATGAGTTTAATGATCTGACTAAAAAGGATGACAGAGACGTTCGAATGGAGGGTGAATGTAGTAATCGTCAATGCGAAGATACCAACCTGTATGTGGGAAATACTCATGTGGAACCTTTGAGTGCATGTCTGATCTACACGACTCTCCAATCATCTTATCTCTCCCACAATGCAGGATGTCTTGGTATTCGGTACTCCACAATTCCTCGGATGTGGAGAATTGTGATCGTCGATGTCTGGTCTGCGAGTGGGCTCTGGAGAATTCTGAATGTCAAAGTTCGGATGAGTGGGATCTTCTTTCACTCAACTCATTTCAACATCAACATGAACTCAGTCCTGGTCTTGTTTATGTTGGTCATTGTGTCCATGATCATCCTTATTGTCACTGTGATCACCCTCAACACGACAATCGTGGCCAATATCACCCTCATCACCAAGATCACCCTGATCGTGACCAGCATCACCCTCGGCACGACGATCCTCACCCTCAACAACAGGACTAGGTGGGAGGACATGTATTTCAAGGGCAGGAACTACACGACACATGTAAGTTATGTCTTCCTCTGTTGGTATTAGTCGTACCGTAATAACGAGGTTTCTCTGTATATGACAGGTTAGGGTCATAAGCATATGTTGGGTTTTTCCTGCTTTCCCATTGAGACAAGCGAGGAATGGCTGTCTCAATAGTACAAGTTACCACAATATCTCTTAGCGAAGAAATCGTCTCATATGCCCACACCTACAAGTTCCCATTTTCCTTAATGGAGAAGGAAGCATGCTTGGAATACGCATATGAACTGACATGTAAGGCAAATGAGAATCCGTACAGGTTGTATCTAGCTAGAGCCTCAGGTTCTCCTCAATCAATAGCACCAGTGAGAGCTCTTTTAAGACTACTAATAGTCTTCTCACACTACTTCAGTCATGATTGCAAAAAATCTCCCAGTCATCCACAATGTCAAGTATGCTATAGTCAAACATTTGTTTTTTCTCTCTTCCTATCATGACTAACTCTATGAAATATGTGTCACTTTCACCGCATCCTCGTTGCTCCTAAAGTCCATTGCAAGAAAATGTTCTTCGGCTTCAAACTGTTTCAGTCTAGGCCTATCGTTGAAGTAAAAGTTTCTAAGCCTAGTAAGGTTAGGATTATTCCGCAGCGTTTGTACCCTAAACCCAGTGATGAGGTCAAACTCGTCCTTACCAAATGATACCCTAGACCCGAACAAATTAAAAAGAAATTACATTCGGTCTATCATCCAAAACCTCCTTTAGAAGTAGGTGATGTATCAGTTGTCCATTGAGGGAGAGAATACTATCTAAGATAGGTCCGAATATGATATGCCTAAACATGTCTAATTGGACCCTCATTAACTTCATTCATATCACCATACAAGTCTTAGCAAGATGAGAATACGAAGATAATGCCTTAAAGTATCTTGCTGGCGCGATCCTCAGCTCCATAATAAGTACCTATACGTGCCACAAAACACGGTACAATATTAAAATCCCTAGTGAAAGAAAATACCCTTAAAAAGAACAAACTTCACGAGAAAGAAGCTAGAGAGCCATGACCAAAAAACAAATCTCGTGCAGTTTGTAAAAAAGTTTGAGTTGCACTCTTTGTGGTTTGTCTCATGAAGTTGAGTTGATTTCTGTCTTCCGTTTGGTGAAGTTACTCCACGAGACAAATGACAAAAAGGAACACAACTTCATGAGAGGCAGAAGTCAGTCTTTCGTCTCTCGAAAGCTCTTTGTCATTTGTCTTGTAATGTTGTAAGTTTGTCTCGTGAAGTAACTTCACAAGACAAACTTACAACATTACAAGACAAATGACAAAGAGCTTTCGAGTTATTTTAAAAACTTCCTGTTGTTACGAATACCTCACGAGACAAATATTCATAATAACTTCACGAGATATTTGTCTCGTGAAGTTCAATAAACCCAAAAATGGCAAATCAAACCCAAACAAACATATAACATTTATCCCATAAATTTTACATGTTCTTTCAAGTTCATTAAAGTTCAAATGATGATAAAAAAAAAAGGTTTTGAGCTTTTTATTACACATTCCTACCAGAAATCACACACACTCCTCCATATAAACAATAGAATCAATATATTTAGAAAGAAAACAAATGGAAAATGTATCTTTTGTCAAAATTCCAAATCGGGCGAAGGGGTAATGAAAGACAAAAAGATTGGTCTTTTTTACAGAAGTAGGGGAGTCTTTACGAGAAGAGTCCAATAATGGTGAATACAACTCAACGAGAAGAAGAATAATAAACCCTAACTTCTATGGGAAGATGAAGAGATTTCCATGGAAAGATGAAATTTGATTTAACTTTTTGAAATGATCATTTATTCAAGGGTGAAATTGCCTTTTTACATGGTAGGTCCCCCACTTAAAGTCTGAAACGTTGGAAAAGAGGTTTAAAAAAAAGTAGATTTTAAAGATGAGGTTACTTTTGAATGAGTAAAAAGTTATGGGGTCAAAACCACCAATTTCCCTCCTTCCTTGTCCATATTTACATTCTCATATTCCTCATTTCCTTCCCTGTCCAGCGGCTCGTTTTTTAACTTTCGAAAGTGCTTAGGAAAAGAATCGAAAGAGAAACTAGAGGGGAAGCAATTAAGGAGCAAAAAGAAGATCAAATGAACCTTGAAGCACTTAAAGGATGCATGAAACTTCATTTTCAGAAAGTGATGCATCTAACTGCTGTTCAAGCAATATTCGAACATGTAAAACTGATCAACAGAATCCATTTGATAGATCTTGAAATCAGAAGTGGAGTTCACTGGTCAGCTTTTATGCAATCACTTGTAGATCTGAAGGAGCTTCCCATTAAACTTCTTAAGATCACTGTTGTTATATCAGACAAATGTCACTTGACAGAGCAGGTAGGAAAGTGGTTGGAAAATGTTGTCGAGTCTCTAAACATACCTTTCTCATTCAAAGCAATCTTGGTATTAGATATGATGGAGATAAAAGAACTCTTTGAAACAGAAGATGATGAAATGATAGCAATCTACTGCCCTTTAGCGTTGAGAAACATGATTTCAAGGCCTGCTAGCTTGGAGAATTTGACGAGAGTAATTCGAAATCTAAACCCATCAATAATGGTAGTTTCCGAGATCGAAGCGAATTATAACCTATCATCATTTGTGAATCGAAGCATTGTTCTTTACCGCTTCGTACTTCAACTGCTTGAAAACTTGCATTAAAGAGGATGAAGACAGCAGAAAAAAGATAGAAGCCTTATGTGGTAAACGGATTGAAAACATTGTTGCATCAGAAGGTAGCGATCGGGTTTCAAGAAGTGTGAAGATAGAGGTGTGGAGGGCATTATTTGCGAGGTTTAAAATGGAAGAAATGGAGCTTAGTGACTCATGTTTGAGCCAAGCTAAGTTGGTAGCTAAGGGTTTGCAACTTTTGTAGTTTGGAAAAGAATGAGAAATGACAGATTGTTGGTTGAAAGGAAACTCCAATTATCTCTGTTTTAGCTTGGCAGTTTCTTTGAGTTATTTACCCAACACATGAAAAGGTATAGGGAAGTCGTCAATTAATGAAAAGGGGGTTTGATGTTAATGCCCTTCTCAAGTACATTGTGCTTCTTAGGGGTATTATTAACCTTATAATTGTGTGTGTTAGATGTTTCTTATATTAACTTTATAATTACACAAATAGCTGTATGTGAAAACAAGAATTATGCTGGGAAATTGAGGAGTATAACGGGAACACGGATGTTAATAAAATATAATATAATATTAAAATAAATATATATTAACTTTATAATTACACAAATAGCTGTATGTGAAAACAAGAATTATGCTGGGAAATTGAGGAGTATAACGGGAGCACGGATGTTAATAAAATATAATATAATAATAAAATAAATAAAACATAATATATAAATAAAATAAGAAAATGAGAAATGAGAAAATTCTTAAANGACATACAACGAGAACACGGATATGGAGAAAATTAAATATAATAATAATATATAGTAAAATAGATAGATATCTAAATAAATAAAATATAATATATAAATTAAAAAAATAACAAAATAACAAAATAAGAAATGAGAAAATTCTCAAAATTTTCTACTTTCTCCAATTTGTATAGAATTTGTGCAATGTATATGTAATTTTAAGATCCACCAAATGTCACTATTTATAGGCAAAATGATAAGTAGGATGTGGATTTATAGGGACACGAAACATGAATAATTATAAGGCACATGGACAACATGAAGGGTGACACATGGCTTTAGAACACTAAGCTGAACATCTATTATTTTTATAATATTCATAATACTCTCCCATAGATGCCCATATATATATATAAAATGTCTTATTAAAACCTTACTATGACAAACCCAATGGGAAAAAACCTTAGTGAAGGTAAAAGAGTACATATTTCATATAATACATACTCCTAAAAAATACAATATATTTACCCTCCTCGCGAAAACATCACTTAAAATCTCTGAGTCGTCGCATTCCAATGTTGTGCCCAATTTTTTAAAAGTTGCGATTGGTAATGCCTTTGAAAATAAGTCTGTCAGGTTATCTTTCGAACAAATTTGTTGTAAAGTGATTTCGCCATTTTCTTCAAGATCATGAGTGTAGAAAAGTTTCGGTGAAATATGTTTTGTTCTATCTCCTTCAATATATCCTCCTTTGATTTGGGTCATGTAAGCTGTGTTATCTTCGTATAATATTGTTGGAAGATTTTTATTAGAAGACAAGCTACACATTTCACAAATGTGTTGAGTCATTGACCTTAGTCATACACATTCTCGACCAGCCTCGTGAAGTGGAAGAATTTTAGCATGATTTGAGGAAGTGACCGTTATAATCTATTTCACCAATTGTCATGATATAGCAGTTCTTCCATATGTGAACAGGTAATCTATTTGAGATCTAACTTTGTGTGGATCAGATAAATGTCCAAAATCTACATAACCAACTAGATCAAAATTTGATTTATTTGAATAAAATAAACTTATATTGATTGTTTCTCAGAGATAATGGAGTATACGCTTAATTTCGTTCCAATGTCTTTTTGTAGGAGAAGAACTATATCTAGCTAATAATTTTACTGAAAATACAATATCTGATCTTATAATATTAGCAAGATACATAAGTGCACCAATTGCACTAAGAAATAGCACTTTAAGACCAAGAAGTTCTTCATTTTCTTCTCGAGGTCGAAATATATTTTTCTTTATATCCAATGTACGGACTTTCATTGGAGTATTTAATAAATGTGTTTTGTCCATATAAAATCTTTTCATTTTTTTTTTTGTATAAGTTGACGAATGACTAAATATTCAATCTATTAAATGCTCAATTTGAAAACCAAGACAAAATTTTGTTTTTTTTCAAGATCTTTCTTAAGATATTCTATTGCCTTTGAAAGCTCTTTAAGAGTTCCAATTATATTCAAGTCATCAACATATATAGTTATAATAGCAAATCCTTATTGTGATTTCTTTATAAAAACACACGAACATATTGAATTATTTTGATATCCTTCTTTCAATAAATATCCACTCAGGCAATTGTACCATATCCATTTTGATTGTTTCAATCCATATAGGGATCTCTGCAATTTTATTGGATACCATTCTCGGGAATTTGATGTATATGTTTTAGTACCTTAAATCCTTCTGGGATTCTCATATAAATCATTATCAAGAGAACTATATAAATATGCTGTGACTACATCCATAAGATGCATATCCAGACTTTTATACACAATGAAACCAATTAAATATCTTAGTGTAATTACATCCACCACTGGAGAATATATTTCCTCATAATCAATACTAAGTCTTTGTGAAAAACCTTGTGCAACTAGTCTTACTTTATATCTTGTGACCTCATTATTTGCATTTCTTTTCATCATAAATTCCCATTTGTATCCCACAAGTTTAACACCTTCTAGTGTTTGGACTACTGGTTCAAAAACTTGAGTTTTGAAAGTGAGTTTAATTCTGTCTCGATTGTTTCTTTCCACCAAAGCCAACTTTTTCCATGTCGACATTTTTCAACAGATCTTGATTCAGGATCCTCATTTTCAGATATAATATCAAAAGTAATATTATATGCAAAAATGTTGTCAATAATTTCATTAGTACGATTCTATCTTTTCCTCGACATGACATAGTTTATTGAATTCTCATTATTATCTTTAGGTATTTCACATTCTTCACTAGTCATGTCGAGAATTTCTTCATTGGTATTTACATCCTCAACCAAGTCTTTTTCACTATTAATTATTTTTTGTTTTTGAAGATTTTTATCTTTGAAATCCACTGGTCTACCACACTTCTAACGTGTTTCAGAGACTAAACTCATTAGTGACTACTTGTTGTGTTGAGATATCAATTTTTTATGGAACATTTGGAGCTAGTATATGTGACCTAGTTACTTTTTTTGCATTTATAAATGCGTCTGGTAATTGATTTGCTATATTTTGCAAATGAATTATTTTCTGAATTTCAAGTTTGCATTGATCTATATGGAGATCTAAATGAGACAATAACGATGTATTCCATGTAATTTATTTTTCCAATTTCTTAATTTCCCTCCCTAATGTTGGAAAATCTGTCTCACTAAAATGACAATCGGCAAATCGTGCAGTAAATACATTACCCGTCAAGGGTTCAAGATATTTAATAAATCATATCAACATATATTCCTAACCTCCTTTGAGAACCCATCTTAGTGCATTGTGGTTGAGCAATGGAGCATATACTACACACCCAAAAATTCTCAAATGGGAAATATTTGGCTCATGACCATAAGCTAATTGTAATGACGAATACTTATGATAAACTACTAGTCTAATGCATACAAGTGATGCTGCATGCAAAATAGCATGTTCCCATTGTTGGGTTGTATGCCCTAAAACTCGCAATTCGGAAAGTTAAATATATTCTATTATCAATAAAGATGTTATTAAAGTGGATCAGATTTGAGTAAATAGTCAAAATGATCTATAGTATACAAATAAGATTGGGTGTCTTATTCTAGTAACGCTATCGAATGCGGCCCACTCTGTATTTGTTACAAGTTGTTGTAAAGGTGCTACAAACAAATTGATCCTAATTCGTTCATGTATTGACACGAGGAGTGGGACATCCTATGTAATGAGTTTGCATAAGATCAGACCAAGAAATAAGTCACTCTTACTTTCTAACACTTTTTACTGTTTAAGAATAACTATTTCGCTTAGATGACCTAGGTAACTCGATCTTAATCCGGAGCTAACTATGAACTTCTGTTTATTCGAAATTATCCTTAGATTTGCATAAGTGAGGGTTGGCTCAATAGCGTCGACTCAATACGCCTTCCATTTCAGGGGTAAGACCAGGTAGATAACTGGGGACATAGGGTGCAATAAGGAATTTACACCTACCCGTTTTAGGGATAGAAGAAAGGTTGTTCTCTTAGATACTGAATCCAGGTCTTAAACAAGGGATCCCACCCTCTCATTGGCCCAAGAGGGCTCTGGTTTGGTGATTGGATCACAAACCAATTGTTCATTAGATAATTAGTGGAACTTAAGGAGCAAGACGTAATATCGGGGGAATTATGACCTAGTCGTTATTACGAATAACCTGTGAAGGGTTGACTTACTAATTATGGTTAAATCAAGTGGACACAAATATATCTATAGTAAGGAGAGTGCAGCTATCGAGTTATAGTGGTAGGACTTGATAGTTAACGAATATTGATTAATTTGGTCTAAAGAATTTTAGCCAATTAATCTTAAATCGTTGGAGCTCATGTTCTATAGGTCCATAAGTTCCCTCTACTAGTTTGTAAAACATGAACACCTTGAATTAATAAATTGAGTGAATTTGGAATGATATCAATTTGAATTGTTCAAATTGAATTTCAATGTAAAAATGTTCAAATTGAAATTAGGATTTGATTTTGAATAAATTCAAATTCAAATTAGGGTTTGTATAATTATATTTGATATAAATAACGTTTAATTGATTGAAATTAAACGAAATTAGAGAATTTATAATATTTAAATATTGATTTAAATATTAATTACATGAATAAAATTCATGTTTTACATTGTGTGTGTGATTAATTTAATATTTGTTATTAAATTATTTAATTAATTAAAAATCAAATTAATTTTCAATTTTAATTCAATTTAAAAAATTGAATTTTGGTGTTTTAGATCTAATTAATTGTGAATTAATTAAATCAAATTTTAGTGAATTTTAGAATTGATTAAATTTTGAAATTGGAAAAGTAAAAACTTAGTTTGTGTGGGTTCTTCCGACATTTATACCAAGTAGGAGGTGTTCCTCCCAAATTTACACACGAATCCCACTTCTTCATCAAGTTGTTGCTGGCATTAAACTGAGTTTGAGTGCTTGCATGCACTTTGCATATAAAATCTCTAAAATTGAAGATTGGAGTGGTGATTTTCTGAGTTCTTGAGAAGACTACTGCAGAAATTCATCTCCACCAAAAACCTTTCATAAATTCACTCTAATTGGAGTTCCACCACTCAAATTCAAGGTTGAGAATAATAGAGAAGATCTCTTTGTAGTTCATTGCTGAATTGGAGTTGCAATCACGTGAAGAGCAGCTTGAAGTTGGGAGAATTCATCAAAGGTATGTTGTTAAGAAACCCTCTTCTTAAATTTCTATTTAAGCATGCTTATAGAACTCAAATTAAGTGTAATTAGAGTGCTTAAGGTACCCAGTCTTATTCATATACTATAGACCATTTTGACTATTTACTCGAACTTGATCCACTCTTATGGCTCCACATAAAGTTCAAGTACTCATGTAATAGTCATGGATTTTTTAGTTTATTGGATTTAGACTTTATAAGTGCAATTCACATATTCAATAACGATTTTATTGAATAAACGACAATAACATCTTTATTGATAATAAAATATGTTTAACATTACAAACAACGAGTTTTAGGATATACAACCCAACAAACTCCCACTTGGACTAAAACTCTAGTGGGTTTTACATATATATATATACAAATATATATATAATGTTGAGTAATAAGAGAATAAATACAATAAACTAGGGCATCAGATACCCGGTTAGCTTTATAGAATAGGTTTCTAATTTTAAATGATGTATATATTGTTCCTGAACTAAAAAGGAACCTTATTTCTGTAAAGTGCTTATTGCAATGTAAATACACTGTTTCTTTCAATTTGAATAAAGCGTTTATTCATAAAGATGGTGTTTTTATTTGCACAGCAAATCTGGAATCGAATTTATATGTGCTAAAGCAGTTAGCCATTAATTCCCTCCATAATACTGAAATGTTCATAACTGTCGTAATTCAATCAAAACGTCGACGAATTTCTCCAAAAGAAAATGTCCAACTTTGGCATCTATGTTTAAAGCACATCAATCTCAATAGGATTGAGAGATTGGTGAAGAATGGACTTCTAAGTGAGTTAGAAGAAAATTCTTTGCCAGTGTGCGAATCTTACCTTGAGGGTAAGATGACTAAATGACCTTTTACTGGAAAAGGTTCTAGAGCCAAGGAGCCTCTTGAGTTAGTACATTCTGATCTTTGTGGTCCTATGAATGTGAGAGCCCGAGGTAGCTATGAGTATTTTATCAGTTTTACTGATGATTACTCCAGGTACGGGTATGTTTATCTTTTGCAATGGAAGTCTAAATTATTTGAAAAGTTCAAAGAGTTCCAGGCTGAAGTTGAAAACGCATTAGATAGACGGATTAAAACACTTCGATCAAATCGAGGTGGAGAGTTTTTGGACTTGCATTCCAGGACTATTTGATAGACCATGGAATCGTTTCCCAACTCTCAGCGCCAGGTACACCTCAGCAGAATGGTGTAGTGGAAAGGAAAAATAGGACCTTGTTAGACATGGTTCGCTCGAGATGAGTTACGCTTCCTTATCGAACTCGTTTTGGGGTTTCGCGGTGGAGACTGCGGTGTACATATTCAATTGTGTTCCCTCCAAGAGTGTTGCAAGAACACCTCTAGAGTTGTGGAACGGGCGTAAAGCTAGTTTATGTCATTTCCGCATTTGGGGTTGTCCTGCACATATGCTTGAGGCTAATCCCAAGAAGTTGGAACCACGGTCGAGGTAATGCCTCTTTGTAGGCTACCCCAAAGATACACGAGGGGATTATTTTTTATGATCCAATGGAAAATAGAGTGTTTGTTTTAACAAACTGCTACTTTCCCTGAGGAGGATCATATAAGGGAGCATAGTCCACGGAGCAAGGTCGTGTTGCGTGAGCTTTCCAATGAAACTACTTAAACTTCAACAAGAGTTGTTGATGGGAGTTCATCCAGTAGGTCGGTTCCACCTCAAGAGTTGAGGGAACCTCGACGTAGTGGGAGGGTTACGAACCCACCCGTTCGCTATCTGGGTTTCACGAAAATCCTTGCTATGGTAGCAGATGGTGATGTTGAGGATCCATTGTCTTATAAGAAGGCAATGGAGGATGTTGACCAGGATGAATGGGTTAAAGCATGGATCCGAGATGGATTTAAAGCACAAACGAGGTGCTGAAGGGAAGGTACAGTCCTTCAAGGCTCGACTTGTGGCAAAGGGTTATACCCAGGTAGAGGGAGTCAACTATGAGGAGACTTTCTCGCCTGTTGCCATGTTAAAGTCGATCCGCATCCTCCTGTCCATTGCAGCTTATTATAATTATGAGATCTGGCAAATGGACGTCAAGACGACTTTTTTGAATGGCAATCTTGAGAAGACCATTTATATAGTGCAGCCCGAGGGATTCATAGCTCAAGGTCAAAAGCAAAAGATTTGCAAACTCAATCGATCCATTTATAGACTGAAATAGGCGTCTCGATCTTGGAACATACAATTTGATGCTGCGATCAAGTCGTATGACTTTGACCAAAACGTTGATGAATCTTGTGTTTACAAGAAGATCATCAACGCTTCAGTAGTCTTCTTAGTATTGTATGTAAACGATATCCTACTCATTGGGAATGATGTAGGTCTACTGACTGCAGTTACGAACTGGCTAGCGACCCAATTCCAAATGAAAGATTTGGGAGATGCTCAATTTGTTCTAGGTATACAGATCTTTTGGGATCGTAAAAATAAAGTGCTAGCACTGTCTCAGGCATCGTACATTGACAAGATATTGCTCAAGTACTCGATGCAGGACTCCAAGAGGGGTCTACTGCCATTCAGGCATGGAGTCACTTTGTCTAAGGAAATGTGTCCTAAGACGCCTCAAGAAGTTTAGGAGATGAGACGGGTCCCATATGCATCTGCCGTTGGCAGTTTGATGTACGTGTGCTCTGTACTCGTCCAGACATCTGCTACGCTGTGGGCATAGTCAGTAGGTATCAGTCTAACCCAGGCTAGGATCACTGGACTGTAGTGAAGAACATCCTCAAGTATCTTCGAAGAATAAGGGACTACATGCTCGTGTATGGTTTGAGGGATTTGATCCTTATAGGATACACAGATTCTGACTTTCAGGCTGATAACGGCTCTTGCAAGTCCACATTAGGGTTAGTCTTTACTCTTAATGGAGGAGCTGTAAATCGCCGACTCCACTAAGCAGAGGTCCATCGCCGACTCCACTATGAAGGCAAAGTACGTAGTGGCTTGCGAAACTGCTAAGGAGGCTGTCTAGCTCAGGAAGTTCTTGACATAACTGGAAGTTGTTCCAGATATGTCTAGGCCTGTCTCTTATACACATCTAGATGTGTATAAGAGACAGGTCACAGATGATCTGATCCTGATCATTCGTGTTGGAGACATGCGAGCAGGGGCGTCCTATACAAAGAGTTTGTATAAAACCTGACCACGAAGTGTTAATGTCTCGTTATATAACCTGTCTCTTATACACATCTAGATGTGTATAAGAGACAGGTCACAGATGATCTGATCCTGATCATTCGTGTTGGAGACATGCGAGCAGGGGCATATATACAAAGAGTTTGTATAAAACCTGACCACGAAGTGTTAATGTCTCGTTATATAACACCGTTCATGACAGAGACTTTGCTTCACTAGGATGACCATAGGTAACATGACCTTAATCCTGAGTGAGTTGGAAACTTCTGCCATTGAGGGCGGTTCTTTAATTTGTATGGGTGCGAGTGGCTAGGTCGCCGATTCAAACCTACCATTTTGGGGATTTGTCTGATTTGGGAGCTGAGAACTCAGCTACATAAGACAAAATTCACTCCTTCCCCGAGGCAGGGGTAAGTAGATAGATGACTCCCTTAAGGGCTAATTCTGGGGTTTGAATGATGTGGCGCCACACACCTTCTCTTGGCCCGAGAGATGTTCACACATAGTTGGACTATGTTGTATTGTTCATTAGAGGAATTGGTGATACTTAAGGAGTGAGATGTAACTATAGGGGCAAAATGGTAAATTGGCCTAGTTGTACTTACGAGCATCTGTGAAGGGTCATCGTACTCATGATTGGTTATATCCGATGGACACAAAAATATATCTGTGGTAAGAAGAGTTCAACTGTGGTCTTTAGTGGAATCACTGACAGTTAACGGATGGTGGATCTCGTGGCTAAAGAGTTTAGTCAGCTATTCACATACCATTGGAACTTCGAGCTATAAGTCCATTAAGTCACCTGGGTAGCTTGGAAAAAGTCGAGAACCAGTGTTTAGGTTAATTTGAAATGTTCAAATCGACAAGAGGAAGTTCAATTATATATGATATAATTGGACCCATAAATTTCGTAGGACTGTGTATCACAAGTTTTATATAATAATTTGGCTTCTTGTGCTCCCTTTAGATATCTAAGTATCCATTTTGAAGTCTCTCAATGTCTCTTTCCCGATTTTGCCATATATCGACTAACTAAGCTAGTAGAATATGAAAAATTAGGCTTTGTGGATATCATAAGATACATTAGGCTGTTAATCACCTGAGAATAGGGTATCTTTGATATATAGTTGAGATATTCCTCTTCATTTCCTTAGGCGAATTCTCTAATAAGAGGTTTAAGTGTTGTGCTAAAGATATTGTTATTGTTTTAGCCTCTTGCATATTAAATCTCTTAAGAATTTTGCTGCAACAATTATGTTGACTAATAGTTAAGGAACCCTTTTCTCTATTGCTAGAGATTTGAAAACCCCGAAATCTTCTTGGACTCACCAAGATCTTTCATATCAAACTATTCCATTAGGAAAATTAACTTTCTTGAGAACTTCTTTGGATTGGCTTGAATTAGCATGTCATCTACATATAACAATAGGTAAATGGTGGTAGTATATGAGGTTGAATTAATATAAGCACAACTATCATAAGAACTTCTTTTAAAGTTAATTTTAATCATGAAATCATCGAACCTTTTATACCAATACCGTGGATACTGCTTAAGTTTATAAATAGACTTTTTAAGTAGACACACATGATCTTCTTTGCCTTTTTCTTCATAACCTTGTAGTTGTTTCATGTATATCACTTCATTTAAGTCTCCATGTAAGAATGCTGTTTTTACATCTAATTGATCTAAATGTAAATCATTTTGAACAACCAATGAAAGTAACATTCTTATAGTAGTTTGTCTCACAACAAGAGAGAAAATTTCAGTATAATCTATTCCCTCCCTTTGTGTAGAACCTTTTGCCATAAACCTAGCCTTAAATCTAGGTGGTTGAATACCAAGGATTTCATCCTTTAGTTTATAAACCCATTTACAAGATATTGCCTTAGCTCCTTTAGGAAGATAAACTAATTCTCATGTTTTATTCATTGATAAAGATGTAATTTCATCAGTCATTGCATTTATCCATGCTTTAGCATCTTCAAAAGTAAGAGGTTCTTGTTCACTTAGTTTAGTCATGGCATTTAGAGCTACACTTATCTGCTTCACTATATCTAGTTAGAGGTGTGATTACTCTTCTTTGCCTATCTCTAACTAAACTATAGTTTGTGAGGTCTTCGTTCTCTTGAGTTTCAACATCTTCTGTGTCAATAAGCTGTTGGGTAATCGTTTCTTCACTGGATTCAGGAACACCTACATTTAGTTCTGCAGTTTTGTTTGAAATAAAAGGTTGCTCCACCTCAAAGTTTACAATTTTAGGGTTGGATCCTTCTTCTTCAGCACCTTTACTCATCATTTTAAAGCCCTTTACATTCCCTCTTCTCTAAACAGAACACCTCTATTGATTATACACTTCTTCTCAATTGGATGTCACACTTTAAAGCCCTTTACATTTTTTGTAAACCCTATGAACATACATTTAATGGCTCTAGGTTTCAACTTCCCCTGATTTTGATATGTATACCTTACACAACCAAAAACTTTAAAGTTTTATAGTTTTGGAGGGTGTTTAGTTCATCTTTCCTCATGTGTTATGAAATTTGTGGAGTGAAGTGGACATATATTTAGTGTATAGACAGTGTATGAGATTGCTTCTGCCCAAAAATTTTCAAGTATCATTCCATTCGACATCTAACCCTATCCATTATGGTCTTATTTAGCTTTCAGCTACTCCATTTTGTTGGGGTGTATGCCTAACAATCTTATGTCTAACTATATCATTTTGTTTATAAAAGTTATTGAATTATTCATTACAAAACTCAAGCCCATTGTCTATTTTAAGATATTTTATTTGTCTGAAAGTTTCATTTTCATCTAAGATCTTCCATTCTTTGAAGTTATTAAAAGCTTGATCTTTTGTTTTTTAAAAAGAAAACTGAACTTTCCTTGAGAAACCATCAATAAGAGATAGAAAATACCTGGATCCATTGAGTGGAGATGTTTAAGTAAGACCCTATAGGTCTTAATGAACATAGTCTAGGATCTTCTTTGTATTGTATTTTGTCTTTGAGAGTCCTTGCCTTGCAGCTTTTCCAATGATACAGTGTTCACAAAAACTCCATGTTTCAAATAAACCAGCCGGAAGTAATCTTTGGTTTGACAATTTCTTCAAACCTTTACTACTAATATGTGAAACATTTGTGCCATAGGTCAACCTCTGACAATTTATCACTTGAAAAGATTGAGTTTTTTTTTAACATCTTTAATTAAATAGAGTTCAATGGTCTTCTCTCCAACTAAAACTACTTTTGAATCCTTTTTAACCTCAAATCTTCCTCCATGTCCATGGTACTCACATCCAATAGAATCCAACATTCCTAAATGAAGGAACTCTTATCAAAGAGTACCTATGAGCGGAAGCAAGATTGTTCCAAATTCATTTGTGATAGAAATACAAGCATTCATAAACATACATACAAGCTATGCATTTCAAAATAAATTACGGTATGCTTTCAACAATTAAATACAAAGTAACGACAGACATACCTTTGAAGAACTCTTCTTCTGTTTTCCTCTCGCTCTCTCTTAGAACAGCACCTCTCGCTGTCGTTGTGATCGCCAAGCCAATCGTCTACCCAACTCTCTCGTTGTCGCTCAACACTGAACGGTACACGAACAAGCAGCAACTTGGATGCCACCACTCAGTAACCTTGGTATTCTCAGAGTGAGAATCCAGGAGGTGTGGGCTTTGTTGGATTTGGTAGAGGGAAGAAGGAAAGAACGATCGCTCTCAACAACCAAGCAAGTGGGAGAGGTTTATGTCTATCGTATAGACTTGTGCTTGATCATTTAATAAAATGTATATGATCGTTTAGTAAATCAGGTTGATTGTCTAGAAGATCATTTATAGAATCTCACTCAAGCGTGCGATTGCTTAGTAAAAGCTACACGAGCGTTTAAGTAGATGCGCATGTATACGATCGTTTAGAAAACACTTTGAGGCTGTCATGTAGGCTCTCGTTAGCTAAACAATAGACAGTGTACAAATTGTGAAGCGATTATCCGATTCTTTACAAAAATGAAAACAATTTTCATTTTATCCTTCAGTTATGAAAACTGAATGCAACCTCCCACTTTCACGCATTGTTAAGGAGAAAACTATCAACAGTTATCTCATAATTGTTTTAATATAAATAAATATAATAATTAACTTATCATATTATATTTATAACCTATAGTTTTAATATCACATCATATGCAACATTTAAACCATAGTCATTTTCTTCTTTACTTGATAAAAATCATATTTATATCCATTTCCTCCAAGTAATGTATCTCATACATCATATCAACTATATCATATATAATTGAATCAGTTTAATTATATCATATATAATCAAACTCCCTCTTGTCAATTTGAACACTTCAAACTGATCCAAAAACTTATTCTCAACTTGAATCCATTGAGCTACCAAGGGGACCTTATGGACCTGTAGCTTGAAGCTCCAACGGTATGTGAATAGCTGACTAAACTCTTTAGCCACGAGGTCCACCTCCATTAACTACCGGGCACTTCACTAAAGACCGATAGCTACACTCTTCTCACCGCAGATATATTTCTGTGTCCATCGGATATAACCAGTCAACAGTACGATAAACCTTCACAGATGCTCGTAAGTACAGTTGAGTCAATTTACCGTTTTGCCCCTATAGTTACATCTAACTTCTTAAGTACCACTAATCCTTCCAATGAACAATATCTCATAGTCCTATTATGAGTGGACACCTCTCGGGTCATGAGAAGGTATGTAGCGCCATATCGTTCAAGCCCTGGAATCAGCCCTTAAGAGAGCAATCTATCTACTTATCCCTGCTTTGAGGAAGGAGCGAATTTCATCTTGTGTAGCTGAGTTCCCAGCTCCCAAATTAGACGAATCCCCAAAGTGGTAGGTTTGAGTCGGCAATCTGGCCACTCGCACTCATGCAAATCAAATGACTGCCCTCAAAGACAGGAGTTCCCAACTCACTCAGAATTATGGTCATGTTACCTATGGTCATCCTAGTGAAGTGAAGTCTCTGCCATGAACTACGTTATATAATGAGACTATAACACTTCGTAGTCTGGTCTTATACAAACTCCTTTGTATAGGACACCCTACTCGCATGTCTCCACATGAATGTTCAGGATCATACCATCTGTAGCACATCACAACACTTGTAACTATCTACAAAGCGGGCCACATCCATAGTGTTACCAGAATAAGGTTTCCCTCCTATGTCTATATACTACAAACCATTTTGGTTATCACTTAAGGCATGATCCACCTGTATGTCTCCACATACATGCTTAAGTTACGACGACAACCAGGGATCTTAGTTGGGGAAGGAGTGATTTCATCTTGTGTATCTGAGTTCCTAGCTCCCAAATTAGACGAATCCCCAAAGTAGTAGGTTTGAGTCGGCAATCTGGCCACTCGCACTCATGCAAATCAAATGACTGCCCTCAAAGACAGGAGTTCCCAACTCACTCAGAATTAAGGTCATGTTACCTATGGTCATCCTAGTGAAGTGAAGTCTCTGTCATGAACTATGTTATATAATGAGACTATAACACTTCGTAGTCCGGTCTTATACAAACTCCTTTGTATAGGACACCCCTACTCACATGTCTCCACATGAATGTTCAAGATCAGACCATCTATAGCACATCACAACACTTGTAACTATCTACAAAGTGGGCCGCATCCATAGTGTTACCAGGATAAGGTTTCCCTCCTATGTCCATATACTACAGACCATTTTGGTTATCACTTAAGGCATGATCCACCTGTATGTCTCCACATACATGCTTAAGTTACAACGAAAACCAGGGATCTTAGTTTATTTATTTGTGGTAAAGCAAATAAAACATCTCATATTTCATAGACAATAGTGAAGAAAATATCTCATATTATTACATCACAAGCGTTTGTTCAATACAGATGTTTACAAACTACAGGACCCAACGAGAGTTTAAGGCATCATCCCCAACACTAAAGATATTAAATTCCTATTTATGTTGGCACATGTCTAACATTTCTCAACAAAGTTACAAAACCATCCTTGAATTTTAAAGAAACTGATCCTATTCAAATGATTTTGCAGGAGTTATCATTTCCCATGTAAACCAAACTGTTAGACTTAGGAAACATGCAGCGGAAGAAAACAGGATCATTAAGCATTCTAATTCATTAATTTTGGCTTCAAATTCAGCATGCTCATAAAGTAAAAAGAGGGTTTCATATTAATCTTTGAAGATCAACTTGAATATCAAATTCCAGCTGTAATTCTTTCTTCCTTTGGATGTGAACCACCACAAGGTCTTCTCGACTATTCTCTTTGTGCCTTAGGTTGAGTTGTGGGACTCAAAATAAGTTTGACTTAGGGGAAAAAATGGAGAAGAGGTCTTCAACCTCAAGATTTCTCAGCAATTTTCAGTCAATTGCATCCAAAATTTTCACCCCAAACTGAGTGATATATACAAGTCATTTATGCAAACACTCAAATGTCTGAAAACATTCTAGCTCCAACTTCAGATTTGACTTGGAAAGTGAGTGGTTTGGTGACTAACCTACCCCAAGAAGAAGTCGGGAAATCCCATTTTAGGAATTTTCCAATTTTTCTTTATTTTTCCAATTTTGAAACAAATTTCAAAATTACAAATTAATTTCAGTTTTTAATTTTACATTTAAAACTAAAATTATATTAATTTTTCTAATAAAATTAATAATTAATAATAAATTAAACAGATTAATTAATTCTAATTAATTTAGTATCAAATATTAAATTAATTAATCACTAATTCTACTACCATGAATCTCCATTCATGAATTTAATATTTAAATCATGTTTAAATATTAATTGATTCTCCAATTTCGTTTAATTCCAAAATTAAACATGTAATTATATCACATATAATTACTAATTCCCTTAATTCTAATTTAAACGTTTCA
Organism: Benincasa hispida; assembly: GCF_009727055.1. Lineage (NCBI taxonomy): Eukaryota > Viridiplantae > Streptophyta > Magnoliopsida > Cucurbitales > Cucurbitaceae > Benincasa > Benincasa hispida. The sequence goes on along the minus strand of NC_052357.1, from coordinate 18,159,948 downwards.
AATTAACTTATCATGTTACTCTAAGACTAATCCGTTTGTGAGCTAGGAGGGGGACCTAATAGACTTACAAATCATGACCTCCAACGATCCGAGATTAATTGGCTAAACTCTTTACACCGAATTAACCTTCATTCGTTAACTACTGGGTCACTTCACTAAAGCCCAGAGTGGCACTCCTCTCACTGTAGATATATTGTATCCACTCGATATAACCATGTTTAGTAAGTTAACCCTTCACAAGTTGTTCGTAATAATAGCTGGGTCAAATGGTTGTTTTACCCTCGAGATTTCTTAAGTCCCATTGATCCTATAATGAACAGTTGGTTTGTGATCCAATTATCAAACGGAGTCTGGCCAATGAGAGGGTCAGGCCCCTTGTTCAAGACCAAGAGTCAGCACTTAAGGGAATAACCTTTCTACTATCCCTTAAAGCGGGTAGGAGTGAATTCCATCTTGCACCCTATGTGGGGCTGTTGAGGCAACCCTCACCCATGCAAATCTAAGGATAATTCCGAATAAACAGGAATTCATAGTTAGCTCAGGATTCAGGTTAAGTTACCTAGGTCATCGTTATGAAATAATCAGTCTTAAACAGTAAACAACGTTATAAAGTAAAAGTGACTTATTTCGTGGTCCGATCTTATGCAAACTCATTGCACAGGACACCCCCATTGCCCATGTCATCACATGTACGAATTAGGATCGCTTCGTCTGTAGCACTTTACAACTTCTTGTAACAACTACAAAGTGGGCCGCATTCAATAGTATTACCAAAATAAGGCATTCGACCTTATTCATATACTATAGATCATTTTGACTATTTACTCGAACTTGATCCATTCTTATGTCTCCACATAAAGTTCAAGTACTTATGTAATAGTCATGGATCTTTTTAGTTTATTGGATTCATTTCTAAAATGAAATAAGTAATTCATATATTCAATAACAACTTTATTGAATTTTCAGAATAAGTTTTATTATTTACAATCCACGAGTTTTAGGACATAAAACCCTACGCAAACCTCCATCCCAGTTTTTATAGATTGTAAACCAGCTCTTTGAGGATGTCATATCGAAGGTACATCTAGAATTTAGTACCTAATTGTATGTTTCATTGACCATTTCCCTGTTTGCATTAAATTGAGATGTTGTGAGGGCATCGGAAAAAATAGAAGAACTCTGCTCTGCCACAGATGCTTCAGCTTTATGTTCCTCTGCCTGTTTTTCCTTTTGTTTCTTTTTAAGAACAAATAATCTTGTCTTATATGCCCCATCTTATGACAGAAATTGCATTTAATTTGCTTTTATCCTACTGATTTTTACTTTCTTTTGCTTAATTCTTGGATTTCCCCTTTGTGAATAGGCCTTCTCTATTTGTTTGATCTTTCTTCTAAGATAAAATTTTGAGCTCTTTGGTCTTGATAGTAGAAATAAGAGTGTCTGTTGTTATATTATCTTTGCCATATTTCAAGGCTGCTTTTACCTCTGTATAAGCTTTTAGAAGAAAGTTTAGAAGAATGAAGGACTCATCTGCTTCACCTATTTTATCTCCCAAATTCATGAATTCAATTGAGAGTTTCTTGAATACACTTAGATTGTCTGACAAGGACTTACTTGGATCCATTTTATAGGTGAAGAACCTCTCTCGAATATATGGTTGATTTGGAAGATCCTTTGATAGGTACAATTTATCAAGTTTCTGCCACATCAGGTATGTTGTTTCTTGATCTATAACCTCTCTAAGCACATTATCACCTAGATTTAGGACTATTGTTTCATAGACAACACTTTTCATCACTTCTTTCTCTTCAGCAGTCATTGTAGTTGGAAGTTTTGTAGGATCCATAAGAGCTTTAATGACCTTTTGCTGACTAAGAATTGCTCTTATTTTAGTCTTCCATAATGTGAAATCTCCCTTTCTATTAACTTTATCTATATCAAAGCGTGCGACAACCATTTCTTGACCAAGAAAGTAAGTCCTAAATCTTTCTTGAACTTTCAAAACTCTAATACCAATTTATAGGGGTTACACGTGTTGCACTATGGTGATAACACTGGACAAATTTTTACTTATTTTATCCCTACTTTTTACTTTTCTTTTATAGACTTTATTTCTAGACATGCAAAGAAAAGGAAATTGAAAGAGAATGGCAATTCAAAAGCTATTGTTGAAGATGGAAGTTGCAGAAGCTAAATTCAAGTGAAGGAGAAAAAGAAGAATGAAAACCAGAGGTTTTTAAAGTGGTTCGACCACAAAGGATCTACATCCACTATGTTGGGGAAACATAGCATTTTATTCAAGAGTAAACAAGAAGAAAATTACATATCTCTCAAAGATAAGCTTCCTCTCTCAAATACTCTCTTGATTGTTAATTTTTCAAGTGTAGTTTTCTGAGTTTAAGCCTTCTATTTATAAGTTGGTGTTTGCTTCAGCTTTTACGACAAATCTCTAACTGATTTTGTTTCATAGAAGTTTTAAAATTAGGTACTAAACTCTTTATATATTTTGTATAATTACGTTATAATCTCATTTTCATTTAATACACAAGCTTAATTGTGAATAAGCATTATGTTTAGTATCAAATTATTATAAATTCAAATGCTCGCTCACACGTGTACATTGTTGATAATTCTACGATAGGATCATCTCATAAAATTCTTTTGTTAAATAGCAAAGAAGAGGAATTTACAGACATTACTACAACAATAATGCAACGATTTGAAGAAAAAATATAGCGATTTTGAAAGTACAATCTTGCTATTGGAATTTATGGAAGCACTTTTTTGAAGGAATATCAATATCATGAGTAGTTGGAATAGTACATAGTTAATTACTTACATTAAAAAAGTGACCAAACAAAACAAAATATAATGTTCTTAAAGATATGTAAACAAATAATAAAATCATCGAGTTTGAATACTCGATCCAAGCATATATTGTAGATAATACAAATAAAGCTCTTTTGGAAATTTGGGTTTTCCGGAAAGTTTTCTTATTCCATAATTACATTGAACCCTACTTGAAAGTATAAGTACATCATGACCTTTTCTTCTTGTTTCCTTTTCTTTTATAACATAGAGATGTTCAAGTAACATATCGAACGTCCATCGTCTTTTAGGATTTTGTATAAAATATCTTTTAATAAAATTCTTTCCCTTTTCAGATAATTCTTCAGGTATTTTTGGAATTTCCATGTCATGCGTAAGTTTTAAAACCAATTGTGTGAGACTTGAGAAATCTTCCCAAGCTATCTCTCCATAAACCATTTCAACTAAAATGCAACCTAAGGACCAAATATCAAGAGCACTGTTGAACTCACTAGAAATAAGTGATTCAAGTGACATATAATTTGGCATTCCTTTAAATCGGTAAATTGGCATCCTCATCCACTTCATCCTTCTCACCACATCTCCTCGACAGCCTAAAGTCAGCAATCTTCAATTTCATCTTACCATTACTTTGAGAGAATGCAAGAATGTTAGCTGGCTTCAAATCTGATGAATACAAGAGAGCCCTCTTAGTATCATGGTGAGATATTCCTTCACCTCATCCCTCTGGTAACTTCTTTCGCTCTTTAATCAAGTCGGCTAAAGTTCCTCTAGCAGCATATTCCAATTTAAGATTGTAATAAGGATAATGTCCATTTATAGTTATCTCATTCCCTAAACATTTAACAATATCTGGAACTCCAATGAAATGTTTCAAAATCTCGTTTTCCCATAACAATGAAAAATAATTTTGAAGGCGAGTTATTTTAACAGCAAAATAGTCCAGAGGTTCCATCTTTGATTTTGCTAATAACACTGTGCCACATGAACTTTGACCAGAACCCAACTTACCATTGTGAGTTACAACTTCAAAAAGGGGTAAAAATTAAAAAGATGACAAACATTGGAGAAAGAGGTTGCCTTTTTTATAAGGAGAGAAAATCGATTTCCTAAAAGAAAAATAAATATGAACATTTAATTTACTATATTTGTTTCCTATTAATTTTAGGATAATAAGAAAATTCTAATAATTTCTTGAAGTTATTCAAACTAATTAAAATTAGAATATCGATCTATTCATATTTAAATAATAATATGTTTAATTCAAGTATGGGCTATGTATGTGGATTAATAATTTATCAAGTTATTTTATTAGATTGGGCCCTATTATGTGATCTAATTAATTAAGGCCCTAGATTCCTAATTGAGTATGGACTTAATGTGTAGAAGCCCATTCCTAGTTAATTAGGGTTTAATGATAACCCTAATTGAACTAGTATATAAAGAGACCTTAGGCTATGGTCTCCTATATACCAAAACAATATAAGCAGTCTTTCTTGAATCCCATCTAGTGGGAGATCCCATAAGGGCATTCGGAGTTTTGGTTGAGGAAGACCATAGTCATCCATCATCATCTTGAAGCTATTATCAATTTTGCAATGGAATCCGGTATGTTATTCTTGACAATTTGACATGAATGATCCTAGGGTTTATCTATTCAATATAGATATAAAGAATTTATGCACAAGTGATATCAGAGCATGAATTTCATGTTGGATTGTTAGTTTATGCATTTTCCATTGGTATTGTTGATTAAATTTTGGTTTCGGTAAAGAATTTAAAAAAAATGATCGGCTTACTATAGCAGCGTTGTAAACTCATCGATGGTAGGATGAAAATCTCGGTGGTCTTTTTTTTCTTTGGCAATATGTGTTCTTGCAACCCGTATTCTTGTCTGTGGTATTTGGCATACCCATCACCGATTATGAATGATGTGCTAGTGGTGGATTAAAGTGAATTTTTTTTTTTTGGTTGATTATTTTGATTGAACGTGGTTTCCTAAAGTTTTTTTTAAGAAAAAAAATCTTAGTTCTATTATTGTCAAAATCAAGGATATTCAGCTCAACATTCTTAACAAAAGTCCACCAATGTGATGAAATCCACTGGAAAAAAGTTAAAGACCGATCGAAAGAGTTAGGTCTTTAGTTGCTATAAGTTTTACCCATCAAGACTTTCGGTTAATGACTGACTGGAGTTTCCATTGGGCGAAGGTATCGGTCAATTACTGATTAAGGTCTTGTTGGCGGTTCTTGGTTTTAATTATCGATTTTTTTTTTCATTTAATTCTTAATGGATGACTTTATGAGTTCGGTTTTAAATTTGATTAGTAACGGAAAAGTTAATGTTGTCGATTTTTTTTTTTTCCTTTTTTTTAACTGAAAAGTTATGTTAATACTTAATTGATGAACATGAGTTTCAAAAAAAAAAAATGATTGAATTTAGTGAATCTAAGTTTTATTGATTAATAACTTGGTGAAATTCTTGAAAAGGGTTCTTAGTTCTTGATTGATAAGTTTGTGAATTAAAATCTACAATTTGATTGTTTTTTGTGATATTCACATGTTTATGTTACTTTAATTGTATTATGTGTATGCAATTATTAAGTGAATTTTGTAAAAGACTATTTGGTGTTCTTCCTCCTTTATTTTTTGTACAATAATATTATTATATTATTGTATCTTATATTTTAGATTGAATTGGTCAAAAATAATATGTTACCAAAGTAGTCTCTATTATCTAGACCGTTTTAATTATGAAATATAAGATGTGCATATTCATAAATTTATGCGGATAATTATCGGCCCAAAAGAAGATAATTATTTGGCCAAATTATGGGTATGCATGTGGTAATAAGTATGTGGCAATTATAAGAATTGCTCATGTGAAAAATAGTCGGTCCAAAGAAAGGCTATTTTTTGACAGAGTTAATTGTCAGTACTTTGATTACTACGTTGAGAGTACCATTTACAGTTGGTGTTTTTTGTCCTAAGGCTGGACATCAATGTTGTGCTAGGTATCTTGTTAAAGGGGCCCACCGCATATGTGAAATTATTTTGTTATGTTTTATTTGTGAGCATATGTTTTGTTGTTTATTGTTTCAGTTGGTCTTACTCAAATATCTGAAAATCTAAGTTCAATCCCTAAGTTGAATGGATCGAAATTCAAGATTTGGAAAGAAAGCCTAGAGATACTTCTTGGGTGTATGGATTTGGACCTTGCATTAAGGACCGATAAACCTACTTCTACTGAGGAACAGCCAAATACGGCTAATATAGAGAAGTGGGAACAGTCAAATCGCATGTGTCTGATGATCATTAGGCACTCCATTTCAGAGTCTTTTCGGGGCTCTATCATGGAAAGTGAAAATGTCAATAAGTTCCTTGCTCAAATTGAGAAATATTTTGCTAAAAATGAGAAAGGGAAAGCTAGTAGTCTTTTGACTTCTTTAACTTCTATGAGGTATAAGGGCAATAGAAACATAAGGGAGTACATTATGGAAATGTCCAATCTCGCAGGTAAATTAAAGGCACTTGATATCGAGATAAATGAAAATTTACTCGTGCATATGGTACTTATATCCTTAATAGGGTATACTATGTCGGGCAAACCTAGCATGAATGGTGTAGCGGAAAGGCGAAATAGAACACTTAAGGATATGGTAAGAAGTATGATTAGTCATTCTTCTCTACCAGAATCCCTTTGGGATGAGGCACTAAAGACTGCAACATATATCCTTAATAGGTTACCTTGTAAAGCAATAGCCAAAACCCCTTATGAGTTGTGGACAGGAAAAAAGCCTAGTATTAGGCATCTTCACATATGGGGTTGTCCAGCTGAGGCTAGGCCTTATAGGCCTAATGAAAGAAAATTGGACTCAAGAACTATTAGTTGCTATTTTGTTGAGTATTCTAAGCACTCTCGGGGATTCAAGTTTTATGATCCCACTTCTAGATCATTGTTTGAGACAGGAAATGCTAGATTCCTTGAGGATGTTTAGTTTGGGGGGGAAGATAACATAAGGAAAGTTGTCTTTGAAGAGGAATTGATTTCTTTTCCTCAAGTGATTATAAATGATGTTCAGGCTCCAATTCCTGACTTCATTATTGAACCAATTATAGAACAAGACAACATTGAAGTCCCCGTTGTTGAACCTGAAGTTCAAACTCAACAACCTCAAGAAGTGCCACTAAGAAGATCCATTAGAGAGAGAAGAAGTGCAATTTCAGATGATTATATTGTATTTCTTCAAGAACATCAGGATGATGTGGGTGTAATGGAAGATGATCCAATCAACTTCCAACAAGCTTTACAAAGTTCTAACTCTCAAAAGTGGATAAGTGCTATGGAAGAGAAAAAAAATCCATGAAAGACAATGACGTTTGGGAACTTGTCGAACTCCATCAGGAGTGAAACCCATAGGTTGTAAATGGATATTTAAAACCAAAAGGGATTCACATGGAAACATCGAAATATATAAGGCTCGTCTTGTTGCAAAGGGTTTTACTCAAAAGGAAGGCATTGATTACAAAGACACTTTCTCTCCGGTTTCATTAAAAGACTCTTTTAGGGTAATCATGGCACTGGTAGCTCATTTTGATTTAGAGCTACACCAGATGGATGTAAAAACTGCGTTTCTCAATGGGAACATTGATGAGACGATTTATATGGTATAACTAGAAAACTTTGTGTCTGATAATTCAAAGTCTATGGTGTGCAAATTAAAGAAATCCATCTACGGTCTCAAGCAAGCCTCTCGTCAATAGTATCACAAATTCCATGAAGTGATAACCTCATTTGGTTTTGAGGTGAACATTGTGGAAGATTGTGCATATCACAAGTTCAGTGGGAGTAAATCAATCTTTCTAGTGTTATATGTTGATGACATACTCATGGCTAGTAATGATGTAGGTTTATTACATGACACTAAGAGATTTCTCAAAAGAAATTTTGAGATGAAGGATCTTGGTGATGCCTCTTTTGTATTAGGAATTGAAATACTGCAAGATCGTTCTCAAGGTATTTTGAGATTGTCACAAAAAAACTATATTGAAAAGTTCTTGAGTAGATTCGGCATGAAAGATTATGCGCCGGGAGATACCCCGATCGCTAAAGGTGATAAATTTCATTTAAGTCAATGCCCCAAGACCACACTCGAGACTAAGGAGATGCAGAAGGTCCCTATGCATCGGCCATTGGAAGTCTAATGTATGCTCAAGTATGTACGCGTCCAGATATTGCGTTCATAATTGGAGTATTAGGCAGATATTTGAGTAACCCAGGGATGGATCATTGGAAAGTAGCCAAACGGGTTATGAGGTATTTACAGAGAACAAAAGATTATATGCTCACTTATCGGAAATCAGAAGTTTTGGAGATCATTGGGTATTCTGATTCTGATTATGTTGGATGTCAAGACACTTTGTGATCCACTTCAGGCTATATCTTCATGTTGGCTGGAGAAGCGTATCCTGAAAAAGTGTTAAACAAACACTTATGGCTTCTTCTACCATGGCTGCGGAGTTTATAGCATGTTATGAGGCATCCAATCATGGAACATGGTTGCAAAATTTTGTCACTGGGTTGCGGATAGTGGTTGGCATAGAAAAACCACTAAAATTATTTTGTGACAATAAGTCGGCTATGATGTATTCCAATAACAGCAGAAGCAATACGAAGTTAAAGCATGTAGACGTGAAGTTTCTGGTTGTTAAAGAAAAAGTTCAGAATGGTCAAATTTCGATAAAAACACATAGAAACAAACTCTATGATGGCACATCCATTGACTAAAGGTTTACCACCTAAAGTTTTTCATGAGCATGTTGCTCACATAGGTGTTAGTCACTTTTCTGATTCTATGGTTTAGTGGGAGTTTGTTATTGAGGATGTTCTTTGACCTTATTTTATTTATTTTCTATATAGAATAAAGTTGATGGTTTATGTTTTATTATTTGAACTTGTTTATCATGCATGTAGTTTAGCATAAAGTTTTTTAGAATGATCTCATTAAGGAATTTGGACCAATTGGAAACAGGCATGGTCTAGATCACTTTGCATGTAGTTTCCATGCTATCCATCCATACTTGATCTATGTCATTGAATGTATTGGAATTGGTGATAAGGAAGGTTTAGTTACAAGGGTAGTGACGAAAGCCGCCTTGATTCCCTACTAATATAGGAGGACCAGATTGAACTAAAGGGGAATTCTATTATTGAAATAACCTGTTTAAGCGCGCTTAAGGTTTATGTGATTTAATTATATTAGGTACATAGACATAGTCCAAGTGGGAGATTGTTAGACATATTTAAATAATAATATGTTTAATTAAAGTATGTGCTATGTATGTGGATTAATAATTTATCACATTGGGTTATTTTATTAGATTGGGTCCTATTACTTGATCTAATTAATTAAAACCCTAGATTCCTAATTGAGTATGAACTTAAGGGGTAGAAGCCCATTCCTAGTTAATTAGAGTTTAATGGGAACCCTAATTGAACTAGTATATAAAGAGACCTTAGGCTATGGTCCCTATATACCAAAACAATATAAGCACTCGGAGTTTTGGTTGAGAAAGACCATAGTCATCCATCATCATCTTGAAGCTATCATCGATTTTGCAATGGAATCCGGTATGTTATTCTTGACAATTTGACATGAATGATCCTAGGGTTTATCTATTCAATATAGATATAAAGAATTTATGCTAATAAAAAAAACCAAGATGTTGGCATACAAATGTATGTAAACTTATTTTCAGTTAATTTTAATGTTCACTCCTGTAGACAAAATCGAAACTTTTAAACTAATAGCAAACTAAAACTATGTAGAAAATTATAATAACAAAATTTTAAATTTAATGATGTATGTTTGAGTTGCTCTCATCCATACCATTAGAGATATATTAAATTGTCGTACGTTGGTATATCTTTCGATTTTAAATTTATTCCAATACAATTTGAATTAAATATGAATGTAGTTTTTTAAAAAAAAAAAATTGAGATCGATCCAAATTCTAAATCAATTGAATTTGAATTATATTTTTTCTCTAAACATTTAGGATAGAGTTTGGAATATGGCTAAATTTAATTAGATAAAAATTACCTTCTATCCAAATTTTAGATTAGATTTGAAATAGAATTATAAAAAAGAATTTTTGAGATTTGACAGTATCCAAGTTCAAATTGAAACAAATTTCAAATTTATCTGACTCATTATTTAAGTTGGTTCGATTTGTAGGTTTTAATTTATTAATATTTCCCAAAAAAAAAATGTCATCTTTCTTTTGGTGTAGTTATTTTATTAGATACATTGGAACCAGGGGAAAAAGGGAGGAAGATAAGGTTCCTCTCCCATAGGTTGAAATTGGTGGATTATTATTGTTAACTTCTTAAATTTAAAATTATAATTAGATATAAATTTAAATCGTGTAATAGAAACATGAACTTTCAAATTTGTGTCTACCATATCTATAAATTATTTTAAGATACATATCAAAGTTTAAAAACTAAAGAAAATTTGCAAAAGGTAGCCAATTTTTTAAGAATATGATTTTGCAAGCATGTGTCCCACGTTTCAAATTTTGCATATATGACAAAATCTTTCATTTTGATATTTTGCAAGCATATATCCCGTTTCTTTAGCTTTCTTCATCGTCCTTGCAAGGATTCTTCAACTAGTGGTGTTTTATAATAGTCAACATAGTAAACATCTCTTTAAAATCTAAAGTCACTAGTTTCGACTCCAACACTGTCCATTGTCGTTTAGGATGAAATCTTATGCATCAACAATCGATTTCTCGTGATTCGATCACTAGCAACAATAGAGCAAGTTGAAAGCGTCAAGAGTCAACAATTTTGTTCCAATATATATGGCGGTCGGAATTATTGCTCTTTCTATAGCTCTCGGATTGCACATGGCAAAACAGAAATTGACTCATTCACCCTTAGTTTCTATTCAAATGAAGTAAAGAGATGATCCTAGAGGTGGTGGAGGAGACTGAGATATTCTTCACTAAATTGTTCTTCAAAAAAAGTGGTTCATGTTTAGGAAGTATGTGCTTAAAATAGAAGTTTGGTAATCATTTCATTTTAGTTTTTTTATTTTTGAAAATTAAATCGATAAACATTACTTTCACTTCAAATTTCTTCCTTTATTATCTACTCTTACCAATGATTTAAAAAATCAAACCAAAATTTTAAAATCTTTTAAAAAATTATTTTTGTTTTTGAAATTTAACTAAAAATTCAACCATTGCACTTAAAAATAAATTTGCAAATCATTGTAAGGAATGAAGAGGAAATAAACTTAATTTTCAAAGACAAAAAACAAAAAACGAAATGGTTATCAAACAATGCCTAAATTTTTTTTTGTGATTAATTTTGTATTTTCTGAAAAGCATGTGCATACTAGAGTTCGTGAGAAAAAAAGAGAGAAATTCTTGTGACCTTGTATTTTTCTATAATCAATCTTGAAGATAACCTTCGAATGAAAGCTTCCCTGGTTGCTTTTGAGAGTCGGTGTAGGCATCCCTATGTTAAATCACTGTAGATTTAGTGTTTTACTTCTTTCTTCTTCTCTCCTTTTTCAGATTATCTTAAAAGAGGTAAGTTTTCATCTTCAAAAAAATTGTACTGTTGATCTATTTTGGTGGTCCAAAATAACAAATGCTCATCTTTTTAAAAATCATTGATAATTGATCTTCTATTGACATTAGGGATGTACATGGATTGAGTTGGATTGGATTGTGACTTTTTTTTAGACCAATCTGAACAAATTAGTAACCGAAATGATCCGAACATGGTCTCCAACCCAACTCATCCCTCAAATTTTGGGTTGGATTGGGTTGAGTTGTCGGTTATTATTTTTTTCCTCTTAATTAAAAATATTCAAATTTTCTATTATGCATATCTAATAACTAAAATCTCATAAAACTAAATTCTTACGTATCAAATATCTATAATATCTATTACAAACTTTATACAAAAATGAACCTTCTTAAAAGAAAAACATAAAGAATTCATAAATTCATTGATTCTAAAAGAAAATATATATACTTTTTATTAATATATATGTAATTCGGGTTGGATTAGGTTAACTCAAATTTTTTTATTCAACCTTAGATCCAATCCAACCCAAGAAAAATATAAAAAAGATTCAACCCAACCCAATCCTTATAGTTTGGGTTAGATAGTCTAGGTTATTCAAGTTGTCAGGTCATTTGAACACCCGACATCATGCATGTGTGAAATATTATCAATTTGCTCTTCCTTCAAATTCTTTTCTTTCCTTTTCTTCTTTTTTTCCCTCTTCTTCTCCATCGAGTGAATTTTTTTTTTCTTATTTTTTTCTCTTCTTTTTCCTTTTCTTCTCTGGGGATCGACTTCTTTTTCTTCTCTCTCCTTCTCTTCTTCTTTTCTTCTGCTTCCTCTTCTCCGACGAGCATCTTTGACCAAATTATTTTTTTTCTTTTTTGAGTGAAGAAAAGAAGTGAGAGAGAGAAGACTGATTTGTGAGTGGGGAAAGGAAGAGAGACCGAGATGGTTTTTCTGTTTGTATAAATTTATTATGGTAATTTCACCCAAATGTAACGTCAGCAAGTCATTCGTCATTTTGGACCCAAATTTTAGATCATTCGTGCAAATTTTCTTTAATCTTCTTCATTGTGTTTTTGCTTCTACATGTTCAAAGTGAAAAAAAAGAAGAGTAAAGTAGAAATAAATGAGTTATTTAGTGAGTGATGGCATATGTGTCAACTTGATTTGACTACATAGTATTATTTTATTGGTTTTATTTTCGTTACAATTACCATGATTAATATCCTAACTAAACTAACCAAATCAACTTTACATGTATTATAATCAAAGTGTATCAGTAAGCTAATAAATGTCATATCATACTGTATCAGTAAGCAGGTATATTGAATAGTAAAGTGCAGAGTATATCAGTCACACCATTGTTTTCCATCTCTTTTTCATATATTAAGTCAAACATTATCTGTACACGTCAAGTAAATAAAATCATTTACAACTATAAGGTTTAAATCCTATTTTGGTTCCTGAAATTTGAATCTTGTTTTATTTTTGTCCTCAAATGTTAAAAAAAAGTTTGTTTTAGTCCCTGAGCTTTAAAAAATGCCTACTTCGATCCCTATCATTAAGATTTTGTTAATTTTTTTTAACAAAATGGTGAGTTGGATTGTGTTTTTAGATGACTAGGCTACCAAATACACCTTATCCGCCCTAAAAAAATCTAGGGTTTCAATTTTGAATTAGAGAGTAAATCAAAAGTCAATTTGCTTTGGTTGTTAGCATTCTACTTCAATATCTCAATACATGTCAGACGCAATGTCATCTATATATAGACTTTGAGTACCTTATTCCCTCAAGTTTTGGATATTTTTTGTGATTCATTAAGGTACTTTTTTCTCTTTCTCTCAATTGCCTTTTTTTTTTCTTTTATGAACATAATTATGAGATTCATAGAGTATTTTTTTATTTTTTTTTAGAATTTATTTTCTATATAGATTGCATTTATTTGATTCTACTTTATTTTCATCTGAATTGCTTGAACATTCCACTTTGGAAAGAAAGAACCGTAGGGTTTTTGAAAAAAAAAATTAAAAAAGATAGGATTTAAAAGAAAGGAAAAAAAATGTGAAAATGAGAGGGAAAGACTCCAATTTATTTCCAGTTTTCTCTCTTTAAGTTTCTTAAGACCCCAACTTACGTTCAGCCCGAATCGCTTGCAATTTCATCATCGTCTTTCATCTCAAACTCCAATTTCTACTACCTGAGTTAACTGTAATGTTTCATTTCTTTTAGTTATTATTGTCGTCATCGCTTTGTACACCTCAAAGTCAATCTCCGTTAAAGTAGAGTAGCTCCAAAAGAAGGAGAAGACATCAAAACTATTTAGTGTCTAGTCACCTAAAAATACAACCACCTTCACCGTTATATTAAAGAGCTAACAGAACCCTAACAACATGGACCAAAGTAACTATTTTTCCAAAATTTAGAGACTAAAATAGACATTTTTAAAGTTTAAGGACCAAAATAAAATAAGATTCAAAATATAAGTACCAAAATATAAGATTATGAATACCAAACAAGCATAAGAACATTTAGAACACATGAAACAAGTGGTTGTGGATAAATAATCCCTTAAAAGATATAAAAATTAGAATCCAGTTATCTGCGAATCCACAGCTACACTATAAGTACAGATACAACATAAAGCCCTCCAAGATTTTTGAGCATTTTACTCTGTATTCCAAATGATTATGTATCAAGCCCCATCCTAAGACAGTTTAAATTAGCTCTCAGTCAGTAACTCGAGAATGCAAATAACAGCACATCAAGCATCTATAAACCGAATGTCAAAGGTGTGTGGATGTATTTGCCACACATTCAAGGCTGCATACTCCTCCAAACATTCTTTTAATTGAGCTTCGCTGTATCCCTGAGAAGAAAAAGAACCAAAATTTTCAATTTTCAACCATTGGATGCATGCAGTTTTGAGGAAATATGCAGTTAACAAAATGTGGATTTTAGCGAACTTAGAGTGACTTTCTTTGTGAAGCATAGTTGTTGCTAACTAACTTGGACTAAAAATTTCCTTGATGAGACTGCAAGGACAGAATTTAGTAACAAGCGATCACCCTAGATTGCTAGCACGAGAGGAAGGCATTCTCTAGTCTCTAGAGAATATCTACCTCTCATACTAACAGTAATTATAGTTTAAAAGTTCGATTACGAGTTTGGTCACCAGATTTTGAGGTTTATATATGTTAAATCTCTTAATAATAGATCTTTGACAAATTCAAATTTTTTTAAAAAATTAATAGATCTATAAGATATAAATTTGAATTTTGTTTATTGAAATTCTGAAGTTCCAATTTCGTGAGTGTATCCATTACTTTTAAAAGAATTAAAAGTTTAGAGGTTAAGTCTGTAATTTTGAAAGTTCAGAGATTAAATAGACGCAAACCTCAAAGTTAAAAAATCAGATTTATTATTTAACCTATTTTAAATGATTTGCAAGAGAAAAGAAAATAAAAAAACAAAAACAAAGACCTTTGAAATTTTAGGGCTGTCTCCTGTGGGGGGAAGATGAGGAGCTAGTAAAAACTTTATCAAGTATTTATATGAAATTCTAGGATTGCCAAAGTGTAGACAACTATAAGAACAATAATCACAACTGACCTTCCGAGAAATCCAGTTAAGGGCGTGTGCATAGCTCACATTCATTTTATTAGTTCTGGCAGCTTCATCACGCAAGATTGAACAAATATCTGAGATAGCATCAAGACCCATTTTTGACGGTCGTCTGAGTATAGGGAAAATTTTGACATTTGCATTAACCTTAGAGCTTCATCGACATCACTCTGAGCCACGGTCTCAGAGAATCTAAGTCTTGCTAGAGCCTGTGAAGGATGAGGTCCAATTCAAAGTTTCATGAGTTCACCAATCATAAAAAAACATCTATGTGTACCTACTATGACCTGCGTGGTCAGCACTTTTAATGCTGCCAATCCAACTAAGCAGGACAGGGTTCAGCTTGGCCGAAAACATCTCATATAATTGAAATATAAAAAATGCGGGGAAGGAACGTCTTTGCCTCTGCTTGATATTTCAGTCTATGGGGAGCAAAATAAAATATGGAAGAGTAGATAGGGTATTCATATGAATTAAGGCAAGAAATGAATTACAGCTGATATCCGAAGAATGCTCAGTAGAGTTCTCACTGTGGTGTATGACTGGGGAGTGTTAGATTTAGCTTCTTCCTGTCGGATGCTGGAATAGGCACTGGCAATGTACTCCTCCAGATCCTTGGGAACGTAAGGAGACAATCTTTTTGCGGCTGAAATGTAAGCTCTGACCCAAGTACAAATTTAAAAGTGAGAGTTGAAGATATTGAGATCCTCTAAGAATTAGGTCCTAACACTTGCATTTAATACGCAGGTCTACTAGAATCTGAGACTTCCATAATTAAAAAGGTAAATGGAATCAATAGCTCTATGTTAGAAAGATCTCTTGTAGAAATTTGGATGATAACGGCAGTCTTACATAATAAACAGACCTGAAGGAATTCTCGAAATATAAATGTATAGCTTACTGATTGATTTAACAGAAATGGATAAGAAAGCAAAAGATGTATTTTTAATGTAGTTTCAAGCATACATAAGAGCACGCATGAGGATTCTGATTGTTTATTTGTAATTAAACTAAAGAAGACCCTCCTTTAGATCAATAAGCCTCACTAAACAGAAATCTTAGTCACCCTCAGAACTACCAGTGAGAAATCACTAGAAGAAAACTAACTTTCCTTGTTAATTCATCCCTGAGATGAACAGTCATTGTCCGGGGAATATGACCTTTTGGAACATACTCAGCTAATTCTTGAAGTTTGGCCTGCAAACCAAATGCCAGAGCGTGCATTAGGACCAATATCGATCGATCAAACTGTGAAATAAAAAAGAAATATTTTTCTGGCAGTGTCTTTGAAGAAGTTAATTGAAAACCTCCTAAAAGAAGTTAATCATAACCAGAATGTTTAAGTACTTGGCTTCGCCATTTGCATCGGCAAAGTTCGCTAGGAATTCCTTTCCGAGCACTGAAAGAGATTACAGGTACTATTGAAATACAGTTTTTCAGGGCCAAAAAAAGGCGATAAACCACAGATATTGCTTACCCTTGTCAGCGGTGAAGTCCAGAAGCTCGGAATCTTTCATGGCTAACATTGCGAAGAAGACGGAGAAGCCGAGAGAGGGAAATGGAGATTCTGAGGAAGCGAATGAGAGCAAAGGATTTGGCGGCAAATGATAAAAGGGGGGTAGTTTTGGCGGGAAA
Source organism: Benincasa hispida (assembly GCF_009727055.1). NCBI lineage: Eukaryota > Viridiplantae > Streptophyta > Magnoliopsida > Cucurbitales > Cucurbitaceae > Benincasa > Benincasa hispida. The sequence goes on along the minus strand of NC_052357.1, from coordinate 18,143,271 downwards.
ATGAGGTTCATATAAAATAATTATAATAAATAAATAAATGCTCTATTTAAAAAATAACAGAGAAAAATGTTAGTAAAATATTGGAAAAAATAGTGTGGCTGCTGGGATTCGAGCCCAGGTCTCCACGGCCACAACGTGGAATTCTCACCACTAAACTACAGCCACTTTGTTGTTAAATAATTTTTCATTTCTTACATAAAAACTAATTTCTTTTAGCATTGAATGAATTTGGATGCTCTAAGTTGAAGAATTAAGTTGCCTTTCGTTTGATTTGTTCTACAACGCTGAGATGGACACTCAAATAGAAGCATGAAGACTCGAGCTGTTACCTCCTGTGAAGCAGAAAACTGACTGCATGAGTAAAAAAACAGATGAAGTATCCAAGAAGGGAAAAAAGGAAGTTAACATTAGGCCTGAGAGAAGGGTCGCACAGCTTAAGAATTCAATGACACAGATGATATAAATACACGTAATAAAATCATAATTTATCTCCATGAAAAGATTCATTTTATCAAATTTGTTCCTGTTAAAAAAAATGGTAAACATCAACTACTTTACAATTTAGATGACTTGGTATATCTCAAAACCACAGTCTTCGCATGTATAAACTGCCACCTACATCAATGGCTTAACATCTGAACAGCGTGTCACAATACCAGATATCCTCACAAGTTGACCAATATATGACGCTTTGACCTCTCTTATGGTACATGGACGACTCTTTGAAGATGCTCTAATGTAAACTTCACTAAAAGAAGAATGATCGTGCATAAGAAAATTTGGTAAAGACATAATCCCTTTCGAGCATAAAGCCCAAGTCCCACAACGTGGAATTCTCACCACTAAACTATAGCCACCTTGTTGTAAATGAATCCTCGTTTATGAAATTTACACCATTAACTGCGATTAGACCACAACAACAATGGGATAAATTATTAACGACCTGATTGATAATCATTTAGGCTTTAATTGATAATTATTTCGATATCATGTGATAATTATTTCGTTTTTTATTTTGGTTTTTTAAAATTAAATTTATTTCCTTCCCATTTCTTATAGTGATTTGCATCATAATTCAGTCTAAATAGTTTAGTCAATTAATCTCAAATCATTCAAACTCATGATTTGTAGGTCCATAAAGTTATTCTACTAGCTTGTAAAAGATTAAGCCTTAGATTAGAATATTGAGTGAATTTCAAATGTTCAAATTCAATTTAGAGTTTGTATAATTATATTCGATATAATTAACATTTAAATTTGTTGAAATTAAACGTATTTGGAGAGTTTAATATATTTAAATATTGATTACATGAATGTGTTCATGTTTGAATTAGGTGTTTTATTAACTTAATATTTGATATTAAATTATTATTTAATTAATCAAATTAAATTAATTTAAATTTTAAAAGAAATTCAATTTTTCTAAATTGAATTTAAATTATATTTAATTTAGATGTAAATTAAAATAATTAAAATTATAAAATTACTGAATTTAGTGGATTTACCCTAAATTCACTTTCATAATAGATTTATCCACAAATTAATATCTAGTCCACTTGTATAATGCTTTTTGAAGTGTCAATCAGCTGATTATTCAAGTGCTTGCATACTTAATCTCATTAAAAGGTTGAGAATTGATCACTGTAAGGGACATGCAATTGAATTTTAGAGAAAATTTTGCTGAAGGCTATTTTTCTCTTAAAAAACCCTCCAAAACCACTTAAAATCCCCTCTCAATTGAAGTTCTACCACTCAATCTAAGGCTGAGATTAGTAGAGAAAATACTCTTTGTGGTCTACGAAAGAGATTGAAGGTCAATTTCGTGGAGATTGCAAGGAACAAGTGGAAATCATCAAAGGTATACAAACTAAAACCCTATTGTTTAAAACCTATGAGTTTGCATGCTTGTTACTTAAATTAATGTAATTAGAGTGCTTAATGATGCTGTTAGCTTCCGTATTTAGCATGTTTAATCTAACAATTGGTATCAAAGCATGATTTAAGCACTCAATTAATGTTAATTTGAGCATGGTGGATGAATTTCATGTGATGCATGTGTAGGATTGTATCAGCAACAGCGGAAGCAACAAGGATCATTTAAGCACTCTAATTCATTAATTTTAGCAAAATATAAAGCATGCTCTTGCTGAAACAAGTGAGTTTCATCACATACCTTTGTAGAACTTCTTCAAAGCTCGATCTTCAGCTGCAATCTTCCCTGAATCTTGTTGTAGACCACCACAAGATCTTCCTCATTATTCTCTTGGTGCTCTAGATTGAGTTGTGGGATTCAAAACAAGCTTCAATCAAGGGATTATGGAGAATTACTCACAGCAGCAATCTTATTGAATAACACTTTCTTCAGCACGAATTTTCAACTAAAATTCACTTGATTGCATCCCTCAAATTCACTACAATCTCTTCAATATATTGCAAATCATCATGCAAGGAAGAGAGCTGCATGAGTTGCAGCTCATGCTTGGAGTTAATGAAGAAGAGGGAATATTATGTAAGCATGAAGAAGATGGATAATGGAATATCTCAATATTCCATTTTTGCATGGTATTTTCCAATTTTCCAATTTTATCTCAAAATCAAAACTTAATTTTTCAAAATCCATTTTGATTTTAAAACTGGAAATTTTAATTTTATAAAATTAATTTCATAAATTAATTTTTAAATAAAACTAATTAATTTAATATCAAATATTAAATTAATTTTTACACATATCCATCTTTATATATTTAAATCATATTTAAATATAAATTCTCCTATTCCATTTAATTCTCAAATTAAACAAGTAATTATATAATTCCTAATTCCCTTAATTCTAATTGGAACGTTTCAAATTAACTTATCACGCTATTCTAGAGCTAGTAGGGGGACCTCGCGGACCTACAGATTATGGGCTCCAACGATCCAAATTAATTGTCTAAACTCATTAGACCAAATTAAACCTCATTCCTTAACTAATGGATCACTCCACTAAAGTTCATAGTTGTGCTCCCCTCACTGTAGATATACTATGTCCACATGATTTAACCATAATCAGCAAGTCGAACTTTCACAGGTTGTTGTAATAACGGTTGGGTCAAATATCTATTTTACCCCCGAGATTACGTCTTATTCCTCGAGTTCTTACTGATCCTCTAACGAACAATTTGTTTATGATCCAATCACTAAACCAAACTTTCTCAGCCCAGTGAAAGGGTGGGGCCCCTTGTTCAAGACCTGGATTCAGTACTTGAGAGAACACTCTTTCTCCTATCCTTAAATCAGGTAGGTGTGAACTTCGTTGATGACTAAAATTAGGTGAACGCAATATGTGATGCATGTCTTAAGTTATGTGTTGGTTCTCATGCGTCGGTGGTCATGCGTCGGTGGTCATGCGTTGGAATGGTATGTGTTGGTCTCATATGTAATGACCACGCATTCCTGTCACAATTTTTCTTGCGCTCTCGCCAAGTATAACGAGAACGCAAGTTTTTCGGGTGACCCGAGGTCGAACTCAGGAACTGGTAGCTAAATGCTATGCGGTAATATGTTTATGGCGAAGAATAAATAAAAGAATGATAAGGGTGATAAGCTAAACACTACTCCTACTCCTAACTAACAGATTAAGCTGTGGAAGTATGAACGAGAGGTAGAGACACGACAACGGTTAACGCGTAGTGAAATGCATGGAAAAATAGCTAAAATGGTGCGGATGTCTTCATCGCAACCCTAAGTTTGATCACAAAGGCAACCCCAACCAATGTAAGCTATGCGATCATGCTATATACATTTGACGTAGACGCATGCGATGTATATGTGATAGTGTCGAAAAGCCTATTTCTAAGCTTCTATATCCCGCCCACATGCTCTCACACATAAACGAGATAACCACATACCACCATATCCTACTTAAAGGGTACATACGCTGTGTAGTAGCAAACGGAGCTTATTCCTAAGTTCCCCATTCTTGCTTATGCGATCTAATCCGCTCTCCCGAGACTTAGATTTGATTTTTAGATACTTTCCCCAGTATGCCTAAATGATGAATGATGCGCTCATAAGACAAGGTAATCGCATAAACCTGGCTGACGTAAGATTATTCCCATCCCTAATGAACACTTGCTTACATTGCTTAATGCGACCAACCACTTACCCTCCCAGACAGTTAATTGTGTTGATTCTACTCATAGACAAGCATTACATCCACTTATAGACAAGTGTTGCTATAGCTTCACACTAAGGAAATAAGGTTTCTCATAACACTCGCGCAACGCATACCTCCCAGTGGTTTGTTACATGTTTCATATCCCTAATCCGCATGATTAAGTATGCGATAGTCTAGCAATCTCATTTAGTGATGCAATGAAAGTAAATGATGCTAAGTAAATGAAGATGGAGATGGAATCGAAGGAAAATATAGAAATGTATTGATCACAAAATGTATTAATTCCTTAAGCCAAAATGTAATACAATACAAGGAAAGAAGAGAAATGAAGGGCTAGCTAGAAGCAATGTCTTGCTTCCAGCATATGTGTGTCAAGGCTGCCAGTGGTGCTATGGATGGGCGGTGGAGCAGACTCTCTCGAGCTCTAACTTCGGCGAAGGCTCCGATCGTCACTCGGAATGGATGAAAGAGATGAAGAACTCTCAAGNAGACTCTCTCGAGCTCTAACTTCGGCGAAGGCTCCGATCGTCACTCGGAATGGATGAAAGAGATGAAGAACTCTCAAGCTATTTTCTCACGCTTTCGTCTGGATCACAAGGATCTACCCTAAGGCAGAAAACCTTGGATAATTTGAAGTTCTGCTCAACGACCTCTATTTATAGAGTTTGATCGCTGACAACATTAATGAGCCTACTCTGAATTTGATACTCGTGGCGTGATAGTCCTTTTCTGAATCTCTGCTACTAACGGCTTGGTAGGTGAAATGTCAACATCATCTTTTGATTCTTTCGAGGTATGCGTTCATGCTTGCATTCCACCAACCTTGTGTTCATCCCTCTATTTGTTATCATTATGTAGCCGCAATCTCTCTGTGATGCCCCGACTTCTGCGTATGTGTCCGCTTCCTGCATTAGCTACAAAGATAGACAATTGAACGCATAACAACACATAATAGTGGGTTAGTCGAGATTCTTAATGTTGATCGACGCAAACTCGTTTTCTCATGAATTCCTAACATAATCGCTGCATATTCTACTTAACAGCCCTCATAATTCTAAATAAATAGCCTATAATGACGTGTATTTCTGCCCGTCATCACGTCATAATTCTAAATATCTGTTTTACCTCCGAGATTACATCTTATTCCTCGAGTTCCTACTGATCCTCTAATGAACAACTTGTTTATGATCCAATCACTGAATCAAACTTTCTCAGTCTAGTGAGATGGTGGGGCCCCTTGTTCAAGACCTAAATTTAGTACTTGGGAGAACAACCTTTCTCTTATCCCTAAATCAGGTAGGCGTGAACTCTATCTTGCATTCTATGTCCCCAACTATCTATTAGGTCTTACCCCTGAAATCAGAGGTTTATTGAGCCGGCACTGTTGAACCACCTATGCAAATCTAAGGATAATTCTGAATAAACAGAAGTTCATAGTTAGCTCAGGATTAAGATCAAGTTACCTAGGTCATCTAAGTGAAATAGTCAGTACTATATAGTAAACAACATTATAAAGTAAGAGTGACTTGTTTCTTGGTCCAATCTTATGAGAACTCATTGCATAGGACGCCCCCACTCCTCATGTCATAACATGTACGAATTAGGATCACATTGTATGTAGTACTTTACAACTCTTTGTAACAACTATAAAGTAGGCCGCATCTAATAGTGTTACCAGAGTAAGGTACCCAATCTTATTCATGTACTATAGATCATTTTGACTATTTACTCGAACATGATCCACTCTTATGTCTCCACATAAAGTTCAGGTACTCATGTAATAGTCATAGGTCTTAGTTTATTGGATTTAGACTTTCATATTTACAATTTATAAAATCAATAATAAGTTTATTGATTATAGAAAATGTTATCATTTTACAAACTGCGAGTTTTAGGACATAAAACCCAACAACATGTTATGGTGATTGATATGGTTTTTAATCCAACTTTGGCAGATTCTTCTTTGATTGTGTTGTAATAATTTGAATTGGCTCTTGTTTGATGGGCCTTAATGTGTGTTTGAGGGCTGTAATTTTATTGGGGTCAATAGAGTTGAAATTAGGTTGTAATTGAATATTCAAGCAAGTAAGGTCAGTTGGAGAAAACTGGAATTGGTGCCTCTGCCAAGCAGCGTTGCTATGTTGCCCATAGAGTGTTGCAACGTTGTTCTTCCTAAAGCCCGAGGCATTGCAACGCTAGGATGGAACGTCGCAATGCTGCTCATCCCAGCCCAGAAATATGCGTGCAAGGACTGGTTCGTGAGGGGGTCTGATTTGATCGGTTTAGCTTCCTAGAGGTCTGGTTGTTTTGGTCCGGTTCAACACTTTTTGGGTCAATGAAGAACCCATTCGGGTAGTTCGAGTCGGGTCGAGAGGTACAGAGTTTTTCTTGAAGTTTTTTTTTTTTGTATTAAATTTTTAATAATTAACTTATTTGCTTGCTTAGTCAAAGCTGGTCCATATCAATATTGTTTAAATATTTATGCATGTGATGTATGTTATATTTAAATTATATCATGTATGTGCATATTGTATGCCATGTGAATTTAAAATCTCACCATAGGAAAGCATGTTTCATGCATTAATATATGTTTTAAATTAGTTTAATATATAATATACATGTTTAGGGTTTCATAAGTTTAATATAATTGTATATTAAAGTTTGGAATGCTTAAGTGTATGTTATAGCATGTCTATAGTTTTATAAGAGTTATAAAATGAATTAAATCTATAACAAAAATAAGTTGCATGCTCACTTGTTCAATAACAACTTGTTTTAATAGTTAAAATAGGTCGTTATCTTATAAAACACGGTTACAAATTCACTTGGTCTATACTCCTAGCTAAGGCTGGAGGTACTTAAGTTGACGGTTTATGTAACACCTACTACCTGAGGATTATAGCTGAAATGTTGAGTGTTGTTAACCGATTTTATGAGCACGTGTAAGGTAATAAAATGGTTTTATCACTTAGACATCGTAGGTTAAAATCCAAATGTAATCGCTATACTTAGATAAACCACATAGACTTAGGGTGTTTATTAGCCTAAATATACCTAAGTACAAGAGATACCCAAACAATTAGAACGCTTTAGTAGGAGATTATTAATATATACGATATATTATTTTTAGCTCTCACGTCCCTAAGAGTTCACACCATGAGATTCATGCTCGACTTCATGTCGTTTTTACCGCAATTGCTCCATCAGAAAGTGTTTGCATGGGCCAATAACAAGGTGAATAGGGGAAGTAGTTCATAGTAAGGGGTGCAGAAAATGTGTCAGGATATCCTATAGTCTCTTCCATTAGTTTGAATCATGAGACTCTTATGTTACGCCTGCTATCGTCTTTAGGTGGCATTAGCTAATCGGTTTTACTGCTATTCCCTCAGAGGATTGTAACATGGGATTTGGAACAACTCAAACTTCATAAATAAATAGAGTTCCTTAGTTCCATCTTGAACATTGTCTTCCAATTAGGGGGCATGTTCATACCTTCTATGAAATCTGAAAATTGGTGGGTCACTTACAATAGTTACTAAGTGTTAGTAAGTTCTTGACCGAAAACGATAACTAAATAACTAATAGAATAAAAAGTTATTTTGGAGATTAGTATTTAGTCAAGAATGTCTTGCTTCGGTGAAGGAGTATTTGACTGCCCCTCGGTAACATCTATTCTGACTCACTAAAGTTGAAGGAAATCTCGACATGAGGAGATCCTTGAGCAGAAGCGGATCGTCCAAATTTCATTTATTATTGAATACAAAAAAAATTACAGCAAACAAACACTAGATATGCATTTAACAATAAATTACAACATGTTTTTGAAAAATAAACAAATTCAAAGGAAATCACCTTTGAATAACCTTTCTCACGAATCCCTCGAACAATCACGAACGGAATAGCTTCCTCTTGGAAATTCTTCTTCTCGCATAGACACTACCAATCAAAAACCCTCTGTATTCTCTTTTGGGATTAAATGATTCAAGCAGGAGTTGTGGGTTTTGCTTGAATCCTTGGTAAAGGGAAGAAGAAGGAGAGGATTGGAGGAAGTTTTTCTCAAAGAACTTTTCTCTATATGAAATCTTGGTATAAGATGAATCTCATCCTCTCACTTTTGTCACTTGTTAGTTATTTAGAGAGAATGTGGGGAGGGAGTTATAACTTCTTCCATTTTATTAATTTAAAATAAATTAATAACAAATATATAATAACTACTTTATTATATATACACTATATGTTGTATCAAATATAACATATAGCCTATAATTGTATATTGCACCTGTGTCGGTTCTCTCAAGCACCCTAGTATACTCTACTTGTTCACCTATGTCGGTTTGGGGTATAGTCAGTTCACCGAGAGGATCGCCCTCCCAATTCGAAGTTTTTTCCTAGAAGTTTCAACATTGTTAACTATGACAACAGTCGCGACTATAAACAGATTCGCGACTATGGCGGGGCGGTACGCTCTGCTCTCTTGGGACCCCTACTCTAATCAAAAGACTAAAAGCCCCTACTAAAAAGCGAGCATCGGATTGAGAAAGGCTTGGCTTGGACAATTATTTTAATCTTTGAATTTGAATAAGTGTTATAATCTTTTATCATAAAACTTGAATAAATATTGTAACTTTTATCATTTCGTAAGTGTTGTTTGAATAATCTATATCTATGTACTATATTAAAATGGGCTATTAGGAATTTTTTTTAACCTTTTTCTTTGCCATCAAATCTTTTCAAGATGCCCATTTTGTCCTTAAAGTGACATGCTTTGTATTTTGTATATACTTTTTGGGCCTTTTTTTCTTATTTTAATTTTACATTTCCTTTATTGTTAGATCTTTCAACAATTCATATTTGTTCTCATATTTTTATTCCTTTTGTGCTTCGGTTTTTTTTTAATCCTTCGTGGAGCCTCTAACTTTTTTTTCTTTTTTTACAATTCTTTTCATCAATAAAGGATTAGTAGAATGAAATTTAAAATCATACACTTTCTTTAATAAATATACAAATACCCCTTCACATAAGAACTACATTTCTTACTCTCTCTTTTTTTTAAATATTTTTTTCATGCATCCTTTCACATTTTTTTCTTTCTAAAAATGTGATTAATGTCTTATTTCATTTTATTCAAAAATATTTAAAATTATAAATATCCTATTCATTGTATCTTTTCTTTTACTTTTAAACTTTATATCCAATATTTATCATCTAAAATCATTTGAAATTATATTTGTTCAATCATTTATGTTTCACCACATGAAATTATGTTTCAAAGATTTTCAACTGCATCCAACATATTCATTACCTCTTTTATTACTTTGAAATTTTATGTTAAATATTTACTATTTAAATTCTATTAAAATATATATATATTTAAAAATTATTAATTAAACACATGTGATGCATATTGTTGAATGAGAAATTTTGGACCAATCACAAGTTGCCACGTTATTTACTAAATTAATAACGAAATTCTAAATCATTAAATTTGGGCTCAATTAGGAGTTGACATATGTCCTGAATTGAAGTTCAACACAAATTTCGATGACGCCACGTGGTTTTATCATGACTATTGAATCAGATAAAATTAATTTGGCCCAATTTGATATTATTATTTGGATCAAAGTCCAACTAAGCCCAAAAATAGGTTGAATTTGACCCAAACGTCAAATCAGACCTAAATTCGATTAATTAGACCCAAAGGCCCGACCCATGGACTAACTAAGCCCAAGTCCAACTAATTCGGCCCAAAGGCCAGGCCCATGGATCAACCAAGCCCAAGCCCACTTGTGAACTCTATAAATAGAGAAGCTCTCCTCTCCAAATGAGAGATCAACAATTTTATACTCCATAGAGCTTATAGGGAATTCCCTGCAATCAGAAGACTCATTGACTCTTGAAGCTGACCACCCTGAAGACTGAAGTCCTTCAAAGATACAAGCATTCTGAAGACTGAAGTCCTTTAAAGATGCAAGCGTTTTGAAGACTGAAGTCATTTGAAGATATAAGCATTCTGAAGGCTGAAGTGCTTTGAAGATACAAGAATTTCTACATTCAGAGAGCTCAAAGAGAATTCATCAACAAGCAAAAGACTCTATAGACTCTTGAAGCTGCACTCCTAGAAGACAGAAGACCCTTGATGACACAAACACTCTTCCAAGACTTCTACTTCAAGAACGTTCAATGCTTTTCTTCTTCAAGTCAAGCACATTCATCCAACCGAGAGAGAATCAGAGGATCAAGTACTAGAGATCGAACCACATCGCACCAAATCAACCTCAACATCAACACCAATTCAAGTTTAACTCCACGAAATAAGTTTCTCCAAAAGCCTCGTGCGAACACTAATCCTCCAAAAAGATCAACAAGCCCGAAGGTCGATCATCAAAGAAGATCAACAAGCCTAAAGGCCAATCATCCAAGAAATCATCAAGCCCAAAGGCCGATCTTCCAAGAAGATCATCAAGCCCAAAGGCCGATCACCTAAGAAGATCAACAAGCCCAAAGGCCGATCGTTCAAGAAGATCAACCAGCTTAAAGATTATAATTTATTTTGAAAGCATCAAGATACTATGTATTATAGATTGTACTCACTTTCTACAAAATTAATACAAATACAAAGTTCAAGTTCCACGAAATAAATTTCTCTTGAAATCTCGTGCGAACAAATTAGCACGCCCAGTGGGACCTCTCTATCTCTCATCTCTCTCTCGTTATCCAAGTCTATAAACCTACAAATGGCACCAAAGAAAGTTGTATCCAAAGCTACCGTCGCAAGCGATACTTACATAAGCTTTGTCATCACAGAAAAACTAATGGAATCTACTAAAGGCGGAATCGTTATTAGAGAAAATCCCTTGTTCGACGACTATGCTTCTGCTACTGATCCATCAGATAAAAAATTGTACTTTGATGTAGTATCTTTCATGGTGGCTGACGTAACGGCTGAGTCAGCCATGGCAAAGATGGAAAGGAAGATAAATTTCCTAACGAAAGTTATTGAAGAGCGAGATCATGAAATCGTTGCTTTAAGAGATCAAATACAGGCTCGAGAAACCACTGAGTCGAGTTAATCCCCAACTACAAAAGCCAATGACAAAGGAAATATTGTCTTGCAAGAAGACCAACCACAATAATCTACCTCTGTTGCCACCCTGTCAATTCAACAGCTGCAGAATATGATTACAAACTCCATACGAGTTCAGTATGGAAGACCATCACAGTCCTCCTTTATGTACTTCAAGTCGTACACCAAAAGAATCGATAACCTAAGAATGCCAGTTGGGTATCAAGCTCCAAAGTTCCAGCAGTTCGATGGAAAGGGCAATCCAAAACAACATGTTGCACACTTCATTGAAACCTACAAAAATGCAGGAACCAAAGGAGACCAACTAGTCAAGTAGTTCATCCGTACCTTGAAAGGAAATGATTTCGATTGGTATAGAAATGCATTCGATTGGTATATTGATTTGGAGCCAGAAGTGATTAACAATTAGGAACAACTAGAAAGGGAGTTTTTAAACTACTTCTACAGTACAATGTGCACTGTTAGCATGATGGAGCTGACGAACACCAAACAGTGGAAGAGAGAAACAGTCATCGATTACATCAATCGATAGAGAGCATTAAGTCTGGATTGCAAAGATAGACTCACTGAATTATCTACAGTGGAGATGTGCACTCAAGGCATGCGTTGGAAGCCTCTCTACATTCTACAAGGGATATAACCTCGTACATTTGAGGAGTTGGCAACACGCGCTCATGATATGAAGCTGAGCATCGTCAATAGGGGAACTAAAGATTTCCTAGTCTCGGAAGGGAAAAAATAAAAGAATGAATCCAAGGGCACTGAAAAGATCGTGGATATTGCCACAAAAGAATCTACGGTCGTTCATGTGACCCCGCAAAAATTTTCCTCCAAAGGAAAACAAACAAAATTTGAGAGAAGGCACAATGAGGGCGAGAAACATCGTCCAACTCTTAAATAAAGACAAGAGAATGTTTATCCATTCCCTAACTCTGATGTGGCAGATATGTTGAAGCAACTGCTAGAGAAGCAACTTATCCAGCTGTCGGAATGCAAGCGGCCGGAACAAGCAAGAAAAGTAGATGATCCTAACTAATGCAAGTATCATCGAGTCGTTAGTCACCCAGTTGAAAGGTGCTTCATGCTGAAGGAACGAATTCTGAAGTTGGCTCGTGAAAAGAAGATTGAGTTAGATTTGGATGAAATAGCTCACACAAATCACGCTACAGTAGCGGCAACTTTAAGTGTTCCAACACAGTTTGTGTCACATGCTTAAAGACAAATCTTGATCCAGTTCGGAGTCTTCGAGCCTAGAGTTGTTTGGTTCCAGCAAGAAATTCAAATAACAAATTCCAAAAAGAAAGATGAGCTCGTTGGAGATGACAACGAAGGATGGATAGTTGTGACTCGTCGAAAAAGAAGACAGCCAAACTCCACCCAAAAAGAGTCGCGTTCCTATCGAAACTATAGAAGAAGGAACAAGACTCATAAAAAGAAAAGACAAAAAGATGACACAGAAGCCTAAGCCTACTAAGAAAGAAGACAAGAACTTTCTCAATTCCGACAACCAGAAACTTCGACAGAATTTCTCCCAATAAGCTTTCTCAATAATCATCCAGAGAAAGTATCAGAAGTTATTGCATGTCACACTGTCGGCATAGTGGAAGTCGACAAAAATCATATAATTGTCAAAGAAGTCAACGCTCAGAAGAAATGAAGTAAAGAACTTCTGTCTTCGATCATATTAAGCCTTCAAGTGCTCGATCTTCAGTCTTTCAAAAATTGAGTATGGCCACGGTAGGAGAAGAAGACCAATGTCCAACAACTATTTCTACTCAAACTTTAGCCTTCAAAAGGCTAAGTATATCCACATCAAAGAAAGATCGACCTTTCCAGGATCCTCCCAAGGGTGATCAAATAAGAGAGTTGTAAGCCTTTGCAGGGCCCTCCCATGATGATCAGATACACGAACGATGCTACAAGGCAGACCTTTTCGGGATCCTCCTAGGGCGATCGAATGAGAGAGTTGTAAGTCTTTGCAGGCTCCTCCCATGACGATCAAGATGCACGAATGTAGGGGTGGTCATTCAAACCGCAAAAACCGAACCGTTTCTAAAAAAATTGGACCGAACTGAATCGAAAACTCAAATAAAACTGAAAAATGCGGTTCGATCTAGTTTAAATAAATTTTGAAATTGAATTAATTCGGCTCGATTTGGTTTCTCTTGAATAATCAAATTTGAAACCAAACCGAACCGTTTTTAACTAATATATATATATATTTATATATATATATTTATTTATTTATATATTTATATATTTAAAAAAGAGTAAAATCGAATTTAAAATCAAACCATTTTTAATTTAAAGAACAAAATCGAATTTAAAACCAAATCGAACCGAACTGTTTTTTAATTAAAAAAATATAACATGAATTTTTAAAAAATGCCAAGACCGAATTTGAAATCGAACTGAACTGCATATATACGGTTCGGTTCGGTTTGACCACCAAACCGAACCGTTTCCACCCCTAACAAACGACATTACGAGGCATACCTTTTCAGGATCCTCCCTAGGGTGATTGAATGGGAGAGTTGTAAGCCTTTGCGGGGCCCCTCCTATGACGATCAAGATGCACGAACGATGCTACAAGGCAGACATTTCCAGGATCCTACCTAGGGTGATCGAATGGGAGAGTTGTAAGCCTTTGTGGGCCCCTCCCATGAAAATTGAGATGCATGGACAACGCTACGAGGCAGCCTTTCCAAGATCTTCCCTAAATAATCGAATGGGAGAGTTGTAAGCTTTTGCGGGGCCAATGAGAGAGTTGTAAGTCTTTGCAAGGCCAATGGGAGAGTTGTAAGCCTTTGCGAGGCCAATGGGAGAGTTGTAAGCCTTTGCGGGGCAATGGGAGAATTATAAGCTTTTGTGGGGCCAATGGGAGAGTTATAAGCCTTTTGCGGGGCCAATGGAAGAGTTGTAAGCCTTTGCGGGGCCAATAGAAGAGTTGTAAGCCTTTGCGGGGCCAATGGAAGAGTTATAAGCCTTTGTAGGGCCAATGAGAGAATTATAATCCTTTGTAGGGCCTTCCCATAATGACCAGGATGCACAAACAACGCTACAAGATAGACCTTTTCGAGATTCTCCCTAGGGTGATCGAATGGGAGAGTTGTAAGCATTTGCGGGGCCCCTCCAATGACGATCAGGATGTATGAACGGCGAGGTAAAACTTTCCGGGATCGCCCCTAGGGTGATCGAATGAGGAGGTTGTAAACCTTTGCGGGGCCCCCCATGACGATCAGGAAGCATGAACAGAAATACAATAGATAAACCATGTTAGGGTCGTGCTTATGTGCATCAAATAATCGATCACACGGTCGGACATTTCTACAAAAAAAAAAAAAAAAGGAAAAAAATTTGTTAAAAAACAAAGTATATGAGAGGAGAAACTCACCATTTAAGATTACTAATGGGTCAGTGAGGTTAAAAAAAATGGTTGTACTCCCTTCCGTTGTCTTTAACTCCTATAAGTGGGGGATAGTAAGGGGGTAAGGTAGTAAAAAAAAACTTTAGAAAAAAAATAACGGAAAAAGAAAGAATGAAAGAAAAAAAAAAGAAGAAAAAGAAAGAAAGAAAATATTAGAAGAAGATGAGGGGATGAGAATAATGGAGGAGTTTGGAGTCCTAGAGGTTCCCTAGGTTCCATAACAAATTAGGAAATCCAAATGATTCAAAATATTAGATTTTATTATTAGATTTTCTATCCTAATTTCAAATTAAAATAAAAAAAATTAAATTAAACAAATTCCCTATTTAATTTGATTTTTTTAGATTTTGTCATCAAGTTATCTTCAACTAAAATTTGGCCATATTCCAAATCTTATTCAAAATAAAATTGTTCAACATTGAGATTAAATTGTAAATAAAATCTCAAATTAAAATTTAGGCATATTCCAAATTTTATCCCAAATCTAAATCATCGAACATTTGTCCTCAAGCCAAATTATTAAGGATAAAATTTCAAATTAAAATTTGGGCATATTTCAAATTTTATCCCAAATCTAAATCACCAAATCATACTTTTATTCTCAAACCAAATTATTAAAGATAAAATCTTAAATTAAAATTTGGGCATATTCCAAATTATCCCAAATCTAAATCACCAAATCACCAGACTTTTTTTCCTCAAACCAAATTATTAAAGATAAAATCTCAAATTAAAATTTGGGCATATTCCAAATTTTATATCTAATTCATCTAAATTTAGGTTCTTATATTTATTTTCAAATCAAGTTGTGGGAAAGATCTAAAATTCATCCCAAATTGAAATTATTAAGTATCCTATTGAGTTTTTATCTTCAATCAAAATAAATTGCGTATAAGAAAAAAAAATCTCAATTGATCTTTTATTAAAATTTGGCCATATCCCAAATTTAATTGGAGTAAAATCTCAAAAATTTGGCCATATTCCAAATTTTATTCCAAATTCAGGTTGTCTAGCCTTTAGTTTTTTTTTATCTTCAATCGAAATAAATTGTGGATAAGAAAAAAAATCGTAATTGATCTTTTATTAAAATTTGGGCATATCCCAAATTTTAATAAAAGATCAATTACTATTTTTTTTTTCTTATCCATAAATCCAAATCAAATTAAATTAGGGCAAAGCGCAATTTTTTTTTTGTAAAATTGACGATATTCCAAATTTTATCCCAAATTCAAGTTAAACTTATGTACTAAATTCATAATTTGACTGACACATCAATTGAGGTCAAATTCAAGAACAAATATATTTGGATTTTGATTCAAACTTTATATTTTTCGAAAGGAGACATTTGTTGAAGGAGAAATTTTGGACCAATCACAAGTTGTCAGTCATTTACTAAATTAATGACGAAATTCCAAATCATTAAATTTGAGCTCAATTAGGAGTTGACATATGTCGGAAGTTGAAGATAAATTTCGATGACGCCACGTGGTTTTATCATGACCGTTGAATTGGATAGGATTAATTTGACCCAATTTGATATTATTATTTGGGTCAAAGTCCAACTAAGCCCAAAAATAGGTTGAATTTGACCCAAACGTCAAATCAGATCTAAATCCGATTAATTGGGCCAAAAGGCCAGACCCATGGACCAACCAAGCCCAACCCACTGAAATCGTTCGAAGATTCAAGCATTCTAAAGACTGAAGTCATTTGAAGATGCAAACGTTCTAGGACTGAAGTGCTCTGAAGATACAACATGGACTTATAGTTCAAGAACGTTCGGTGCTTTTCTTCTTCAAGTCAAGCACATCTATCCAACCGAGAGAGAATCAGAGGATCAAGTATTAGATATCGAACCAACACTAATCCTCCAAGAAGATCAACAACCCGAAAGTCGATCATCCAAGAAGATCAACAAGCCCAAAGGCTAATCGTCCAAGAAGATCAACCTGCCCAAAGGCCGATCATATCCAAGAAGATCAACCAACCAAAGGCCGATCATCAAGATCAACCAATCCAAAGGCAGATCAACAAGCCCAAAAGATTGATCATCCAAGGAGATCAACAAGCCCAAAGCTGATCATCCAAGAACATCAACAACCCAAACGCCGATCATTCAAGAAGATCAACCAGTTAAAGATTATAATTTATTTTGAAAGCATCAACATACTATGTATTAGAGATTGTACTCACTTTCCACAAAATTAATACAAATACAAAGTTTAAGTTCTACGAAATAAATTTATCTTGAAATCTCGTGCGAACACGTGTGAAATTAAAGAGTATCGTTGTATGTTTTGGATGTTTTTGCTAGTATAAAATTAAACATCTAAAAAAAGAGAGACATTAAGGCTATTTTTTTATTATTCATATTCATTATTTTAGGTTAAATCTCGTGAATGTCTTTTTAATTAAAATTAGTTGAGAATAAACTTAGATCCATAAAAATAATATAGGAAAATTTTCCTAGATAGAAAAAAATTCAAATTATTTACGAAATAGTAAAAAAAAAACATTGGTAGATTTATATCCGCATGATAATAAACTTCTATCAGTTTCTATCACCAATAGATACTAATAGACTTTTATTAGCATCTAATTAAAATTTTGCTATTTTGTATAAATAGTTTCCCTTATTATTCTATTTTTGAAAACTCCCAACCTGTCAAATAACTCATGTATGCTAATATTTTCGTTGATATTCTATATTGACTATTTTTAAATTTAGGTTAGGTATGATAATGATTTCATTTTTAGTTTTTTTATGTTTTGAATTTTAGGTTGGTTTTCACTAAATTTTTGAGTTATGGTTTTCACTTCTTTAAGAAACACTTCAATTTCTAGTTAAATTTTTTTTTTAAAAAAAAAATTACTTTTTAAAACTATTATTTTAGGTCTCATTTGGTAATTATTTGATTTATAGTTTTTAGTTTTTGAAAATTAAGTTTTAAGGATTTCTTTCACCTCTAAATTTCTTTGCTTTGTCTCTCTATTTTCTATCAATGTTTTAAAAAATAAAATTTTGAAAACTAAAAAAAATAGTTTTTATTTTTTGAATTTTGCTAAGAATTGGTCTCATTTTCTTAAGAAAACTAAAAATTATTATAAGAAATTATTAGATAATAAAACATAAAAATTTATTGACGGAAGTATTGTTTATAAACATAATTAATATATATATATATATATTGAATAGATCTTAGCAACCAAATTACTACAGTCAAATCGAAAATATATCTTTGATTTTTTCAGTTCGTAATTTAAATTTTTACAATTGAACTTATGATATTTATATATTTAATTTATTCCTTAAATTTAAAAGATCGAAAAAAAATTGAAAGTTTTAGCGGTTTTGAAGTGCTATATAACTTTTAAATTTTCTTATCTTATATTTTGTTTTTCAAAACTGATATCAATGTTACCTTAATCATCCAATTTCACAAACTGAAAATTCTTAAAACATAATGGACAAAATTTAAAACTTTTAAACAATATTTTAAAAATTCAAAGAGCAAAAAATTCCAAAGTATAACATATAATTAGTTATATAAAATATACAGATTTGTAATCTATCTTTCTACATCTACCTATTCACAAACTTGTATTTTATCTATTTATATCTATAGTATCTAAAAGAGATATTGGAGAAATTTTTTATTTTCCATTTTATTGAGGGTTATATGATTATATTTGATATTTTGAATGACATCTCTCTAATCCAACTGAACTGTAATTAACAAGATAATTAAATAATAATGATTCAAATCCTTATTTACGTATTAAATTAAATAATAGACATTGACATTAGTAAGTAAAAAAAAAAAAACCGAAGTTAAAAATATAAGACTTGAAGTCTATGGATCAAATTGAAACACAACTCAAACCTCATAACTAAATTTGTAACATCTTAAAATAGAAATTCAAAATTAAGATCTAAAATTATATATATAATTTTAAAACCTAATTATATATATAATTTTAAAACCTAAGTCTAAATAGGAAATAATTGAAAAAAAAAAAATTAGCGACTAAAATGATATTTTTTCAGGTCAATTTTTCCTTAATAATATTAAAATTCGTTTGAGATGGTTGTAACTTTTAAAATAATTGCTACCAGTTGTGTGTAAATTGGTAAATAAATACAAAAACATCTCATTTTAAATAACTAAAATAGATTTATAATCAACTTTTTATTTTTTTTTTTGTAATTTAAAATTTTAAATAGTTGTTTATAGTATGATAAATTTTGTTTCTTATAGATTAATTTTTAAATAATAAGAAAAATAGCTTTATTTTTTAAAAAATAATACGAAATACCATAAAAAACAGAAAATATATTTGATTAGATGAGAAATTGGATAAATATATAAAATAAATCTTCTTTTAAAAGTATAACATTGAAAACTAAAATATTGATTAAAAATCTCACTTGAGAATCTAAAAGCTATAAATTTTCAAATGCAAAAAAACGGTTAAGATTTTTTTCAGAATGCCTTTTTGACATTGCCTTTTTTGATCATTTATACTTGAGAGAAAAAGAAATTCTTGAAAACTAATTTCAAAATTTAAAAATTATTATTCTGAAATAAACAAATTATAAAGATAACGATATAAATTAAAATAAAATATTTAATTTAGGTTTCCTAATTTGATACTAATGTGGGATTCAATTTCCTTTTCCTTTCTGAAAATAAATATTTTTTTCCTTAATAAAAACTCATCTCCAGGTTCACTAAATTCATTCATCTTCACATTCATCATCATCCATCTTTTTCAAAGCGCTCTCTTAACAAATGGAGAATTGGGTTTTAGTTAAGATTATAGGTCGAGGTTCTTATGGTGTAGTTTGCTTAGCAAAACAAATGACTAAAGAAAAATCCGATCGTCACTATTATTTTGCCGTCAAACTTACTTCTCTTCAACGTAAATCTTCATTGTTATGGGAAGAACAAGTGTTGAAACATTTCAAGGATTGTCCTGAAATTGTTCAATGTTTAGGAAGTGAGATAACCTTCGGAGATATTCCCGATGATATGGTTCTTTACAATTTGAAGTTAGAGTATGCTCCTGGAGGGACGTTAGCTGATTTGATCAAACAGAGAAAGAAGTTACCTGAAGATGAGGTGAAGGATTATCTTCGAATGATACTTAAAGGCCTCTCCTGTATTCATCGTAGAGGATTTGTTCATGTTGATCTTAAGCCTGCGAATGTTCTTGTGTTTCCCCAAAGTGATGGGAAGATGAAATTGAAAATTGCTGACTTTGGACTTGCTGAGAGATGCAAGCATATTGTTGATGATCAAGATAGAGGGTATTTGAGGAAGTTTAAAGGAACGCCTAAATATATGTCACCTGAATCCATCTTTTTCAATGAAGTCAATGGTACGCATGATATTTGGTCATTGGGTTGTATTTTGGTTAAAATGGTTTCGGGAAAGTCTGTGTGGGATGATTGTCGTGGTTCTGAACAATTGATGACAAGACTTTTGAATGATAAAAATATACCAACAATACCTAAGGAATTATCCAAACAGGGAAAGGACTTTATTAAAAGATGTTTTATTCGAAATTATAAACAACGGTGGACGGCCGATATGTTACTCCAACATCCTTATCTCAATGAAGAAAATGAAGCTACGAAGAAAGGTGATGATATAGTTAAACTTATCAAAGCCATTCGTTTACCTCATCAATTTTTCAAGAGAAAGGCTAAATCTAGTAATAATGAGAAATCCAATCGTCAAAAAGAAGATTATTTACCTCATCTATTGTACAAGAATAAATCAAATAAGTAAATTTAACGATAATTTTTTACCATGTATTAGTTCCACTGCTCATGTTATTGATATTCTTTCAATAAATTGCTTTTATAAATCTCACTAGCAAATTATTTTGACTTGTTTGGTCCAATAGTTCAATAATGTTTTCTTTTCACTTTATGAACAAACAAAAAGAATGTAAATTCGAATAGAAAGAGAGGAAATAAAATCTTAAAACAATTTGTGTTAATGAAAATGGCAAAGAGAAGTGTGTAATTTTAGATAACTTTGATTGGTTTAAATTGAGCAATAGTGAGTTGAGACTAGTGAAAACCCTTCCTGAAAAGTTTCAACCTTAACTTCAATAATAACATTTTGGAGATTTGATTCATCCACCAACTAGTTTAGATTTGTGCTTTAAATATTACGTCGAAATAATTGGAAACAAACGAACTTTACCTTACATTTAAATGTGTTATAATGTATATTTTCAAACTTGAATAAACGTTGCAATCTTTATCTTTTGATTTCTGTTCGTCGATAGAAAAAAAATATTGAAATACTAGCCAATTTAAACATAGCTCTAAATATATAGAATCAATCAAAAAGTATTTTTAGGAAAGTTTTAGACAGCTCCTAGACGATGGGAGATTGATAATTATAAAGCTTACACATGATGTGTATGTATTAATTTTTCATGAACGATACTTAAGAAAAAGTACCATCACAAGTCACAACGAGTTTTTACAAAAGAATCATTTATTTCGTCAATATTTCATTGGGTGATTAGTCAAATCAAACCTAAAACTTGGAGCTAATTAATTAACTAATGTATTACCAAACAAGATCAAAACAACATGGGTGTAATTAAATGCTACTATTCGTTCTACTTTCACCGCTTTGGTTAACAAGAGTGTATATTTTGCAGCTTATTCAAGCTGCAAAATTTTGAATTGAAATCCATGATGATATGTACAAAAGAAAAGTAAAGAAAAGATTGAGAACATTTTCTGATATGTACTTAAAAATGGGGTAGCATCATCATAACTAATGGCTATGGGCACTTGGAACAGATTCAAAAACATTTCTTCCATCATTGTCTCTGCAAGTATGTATTCTATCTAGGTTCGTTTAAATGTGCAGAGAAATTAATGAACAAAATGCAAACAGATCTAAAAGCTAGAGATTTGATGGTAAGAATCTAGCAGGTAGTTTCTGTCAACTGCTCTTGAATTGCTTTGTAACACACAAGACTGCAAAGAGGTAGCTTCGACTTTGAATCTCGATACTTGTATGGATTCGAACACGATGGACCCGCACAGTTTTCACGCTGAGGTGGATAGCTGAAGCACGCATTGTAAAAAGATTTTCAGACCATTGATAAGTCAATTATTCAATGTTTACTGTGCTTACGACAAGTCAAAAGGCATGTAGAAGATTACCTGCAGGGCCGAGATTCGAATATGCTTGGAAATCCCATATCGTTTGGAAAAGTCACCACAGTACCGGAAGGACCCATGACCCATCTGATTGTGTTTGATAAGAGCTTCTGGGCATTTGCAGCCTTCTCCTGTGAAGAATTGGGGAAACAAAATCAAAATGATGGTCTTGTACTAGGTACAGTATACAGAATCAAAAGTCATAAAAGTTGACCCTTTATGGTACCTGAGCTAATTCTTCCTGGCGCTTCTTCATTTTATCTTCCCGCTTCTTCCGGCTTGAATCTTGACCGAGTATCTTTCTGATTGCCTCGGCCTACAAGATTCATTCGAAACAGGCTTTAGATCCAATCAGGAATATAGTGTATAAAGAATATGAATGAATCATAATGCAAAGAATATGGTGAAGAGAACAAACCTCAGATTCCCTAGCAGCCTTCTCCACTTGCATTCTCCGTCTTTGCGCAGCTTCCGCCTTCTTAAGTTGCTGTTCCACATCAGTGAGTTTCTCTTTTTGCTCTATGAACAAACAAAATGTGAACAATTAGAAATAGTAACGATAAATTCTGTAAGGTACAGAAAGCGAAAAAGTTCACATTAATGTACATGTCAGTATGGATAGAGGTTGCTTACTTCTGGGTGGAGCAGGTGGTAAACCATTTGGGAATTCGATTAAACTAGAACCACGAGTGGATGATGCATCTTTGCTAGACTGAAGGGCTCTTTGACGTGTGGTAAGAGTCATTTCCCTCTTACCTTCCATCAATGCATCGATGGATTCCTTCCTCTGCTTCTTATGATTACCATCAACATCACCGTCAGATGCCGACTCTTCTTCTTCCTCATAATCTTTGTCATCAGAAGCCATATCTGATCTAGCCTTCTTTTCATCTTTGTCATGCTTTGATGCACCATAACTCTCCATGCTAGAAATGCTGGAAAGTTTCCGCTGCTTCTTGCTTGGTTCTTCACCATCATCACGGTACCCTGCATAAGCCTTTGAAGTTCTAAGCTTCTCCAAATACCGTATCTCATCATCGTCGTCATCATCAAAATCTCCATCAAGAACACGCTTCTTTGAGGCTCTTTTACTCTTCCGGAGTGACTCTGCTCCGTGCTTCCCAGCAGAATTTCTCCCAGGCATCTTCCCTGTCAATGACTCCTCCTTTTCGAGACCAAAACCACCCCTTGAGAAGTCTCTCCATGGAACTCCATGCAATCCACCACTTCTTTCCGAAGGGGAATGATGCCCATTAAAGTTTTCCTGCTTTTGAAGACATTAGAGAACATAATATATCAGTTTCAAGTGTTGCTAACTTATTTGATAATAACCTACACGATAGCACTAACATAAACTTCCATATGAGTAACGTTCCATCCATGCCATTACAAAAAAAGAAAAAACAATGACAAATTCTCACAGCACAGAATTATTACTTGGTAAATGAAATGAATCGTCAACTCCATTATCAATTACTTTTACAACTTGAATGCTTGAAATCAATCACGCAAACCTACCATGGCTATTGAGAGAGAAAAAAAATGATGCACATAGAGAGCAAAGAGTGAGAAAAATATTGATACACCAACTAGCAAAATGGAGTCTGTCGAGTACCTGAAAGTTATGCTTGTGTTGCTGCCTATGACCCTCTGAAGGTTGAGAACTGCCTTTAGATGTGCCATTGGGAGGGGAATTGGCTTGAATAGTACGGGTGACCCCACCAACCCTAAGTTTAACCTTCTTAACCTTGTTATCATTTCCTAATCCTTCAACATAAAGTCCTTTCTGTCCAGAACTTGAACTTTCACCACCATACCTTCCACCATATGGATCAATGCTGCTTGACTCTGATTCAATACCATCTGATGCCTTGCTAGTGCTTCTCCAATTCGCAGGGGCAAGGACACCTTCGCTGCTGCGTTTGTTATCATTAGCACTTCGTCCAGGTTCACTGCGATAATATGAATTAAAACTTCCATCTTTTTTGCTTCTTTTAAGAAAATGTTCACTTTCAGGCCCACTAGCAGATGAGCCTCTGGATACACATTGATTGAGGCTTAATTC
Organism: Benincasa hispida; assembly: GCF_009727055.1. Classification (NCBI taxonomy): domain Eukaryota; kingdom Viridiplantae; phylum Streptophyta; class Magnoliopsida; order Cucurbitales; family Cucurbitaceae; genus Benincasa; species Benincasa hispida. Next base: position 18,119,338 of record NC_052357.1, on the reverse strand, counting down.
TTTTCTCCTAGGAGTACCATCACCACCACCATTCTCATCACTGGAGAACTTGACAGCATCATCAGAAGGTGGTGTTGAAGATGAAGGTGAAGGATCTACACCTTCGCCTAATTGCTGTGACTCAACTCGAGGCCGACGAGAAGGTCGACTCCTTTTCCTCCTCATAGTAGAGCTTCCATAAATCGTCGAAGTCCCAAACTCTTCCATTACTGATTTTTCTCAATTGGCAGTAAGACCACACAACATAAGCCTTATAAACCGAATCACGAATAACAATAGCAGGTTATTATTTCAGCACCCCTGAAAAGAACCACAAACACTGAACCTTTAGACGAAAGTCTAGTAAATAACAATATCCACCACAAAAACTTCAATTGATTAATTTCAAACATGAAAATTCCACAGCCATTACTAAAACAAAAATCAGAAAAATAAATAAACAACACTTGCACTCAGAGAAAATCGCCACATTAATAAACAACCAAACGAAAACTTCAGAATAAGAATAAGAGAAGGGAGAGACGATGAACAACAATTCAAGGAATTAAAACAGGAGGAGAAAAAACACACAAAATCAATACAACACAGATTAATCCGAAATCAATTGCAGGCTCAACAATAACAAATCAAAAGAAACCCAATAAATGTAAGAAAAAAAAACAATCTGAACACCTCCAAATCAAAAGCCAAAAACATTACCCTCATACAAATCGCTCATAAAAAAATAAAATAAAATAAAAACTCCCCCAAACATTCATCGTTACTCACAAGGAAACAAAACGAACAACCACCCACCAAGCCAAAACATCAAAAAAGGGCAAACAACCCAGATAGCAAAACCCAAAAACAACAAAAACCCAATAAACACCATATAAAGGAAAAAACCCCATTACCTGGCGAAGAAAGAGCAACAGCACCACCAAGAAATCGCCCAACCCAGAAACCCACCAGGGAAAAGAGAGACGCCCAGATGGGAAAACGCTGAGAAGAATAAAAGATAGGGAAAAGAAAACAAGGGAAGAATCGATTGAAGAAAAGGAAAGAGAAGGGAAGAAGAAAAAGGGGGTGGTTGTTAGAAAAGGGAACTAGGGTTAGAAGAGAAGAAGAATTAGGGAAATTAATGGGAATGAGAGAGAAAGAAGAAAGAAAGGAGAGGGAGTGGTGGTGGTGATGGTAAAGGAGAGGACTAATAATCTCCCTCTCGTTCACCATTTTTTGGCTAATTCCACTCCACCCCCTTTCTCAAACACACCCCCAAAATCCCCCACGCTGTGATTTTTTTTTTTGGGTTCCCCCTCTCTTGTCAAATGCGGTCACACGACTCACTGAGCCAACTCGGACAGACCCATCTTTCTCTTTCTCTTTCCCTTCGCCCCCCCTTCTTTCCTTTCTTCTCTACTACTTCTCTCTACTCGCGCTGCAAGTATGTGCGCATTCTAGTAATCCTGCGCCCCTTTTAGCGCATTTTAGTGCAAATGGAACGTCTTTTATTCGTTACACGTGTGGTATGTCATTTTCTAATGTAATGACGTAAATGCCCCTACTATTTTCAGGATATTATGGAAATGCCACTTGACGATTTCAGCTTTTGGCATGTTCCAAGAATCAGACAGGTCGTGTAATTGGGGTATTCTTTGTAAATTCGTTGATTGCTTTTTTTGGGTCTTTGTATTATGTAACTTTTATTTTCATTGGCTTTGTCATTTTTAGTTTTTACACCTGTATTGACTATTTCAAATGTCGGATTAATAAAATGAACAATTAAAGATTGTATTGAGAATTTTCAAATATAATATTAATATATTATCTAAATTAGTTCACTTATAATAATTTAGAAGATCAATTAAAACAATTATATGATTCACACAATATTCTCTAAATTAAGTTAGAATGAGAGTATAAATTGGTACACTTATAAAAGTTTATAATCTAAATTGATACAATCCCCAAAGTTTAACGATCTAAATTGATATCCATACTAATTTATATTATCTAAAAATTTCAAATCTCCTGCTTTATTTTTCAACATTTTTTTAATGATATTTTTCTCATCAGTCACGGTTAAAATTGACTTTAAATTTATATGACATGACAAATTATGAGTTGGTAAATATGTACATAAAAAATTTACTAATATTTGAGAGAGGAATTGTTTACATTCTCGTATATGGTCTAATTTCTCTTAAAATTTTAACCAACCAATTAAGTACTATGCTAGTATGTTACTTTGAGCTTAGTATAGTGAATAGATATCAATTACAATTCCAAATGTTAATTGTTCGCTTCTTCATTCTCACAATTATTTTATTAAAAAAAACATCGTATTAATATGCTAGACAAATATCATTTTATACTGTAATATTTGTGTAAATTAAAAGTATAAGGATTATAACGTAAGTTGACATTTAAATTCTTTTAAGAAAAAAAAAGTACAATGCAAGATGCAAGTTATAATATTTCAAACAACGATTAAGAGTGAAAGTGCAAACCTCAAAAACTTACAATCTCACAATTGAAGTGGCGATGATTCAACCAATGAATTTCACTAAAGTTGACACATTTTAATTATTTGAATTAAGCGCCGATTGATAACAAATAATTATTTTAATGCAAAATTTATTTTCAGTAAGATACTCTCCCCATATCATTGGAACTAGAGAGATGGTTTAAAACTATTTCAGGGCTCAATTCTTAACAAGTGTTGAAACAAGGGATGGCTTAAACAAAAGACTAACACATGATCAGATCAATAATATAAATAGAATCAATCTAATGAGAAAAAGAAAGGTTCGACTAAGATAATCATAGAAGTTCAGGTGAGTTTGTATTACATAAATTAACCTATACACTTTCTTTCGAGGTCGGAGGTTAAAATTCATGCATAATTTTATAACTATTCTTCATAGTTACATACAAATTGTGAGTAACTATTTCCTCCATAACCTTGGGTGAACCACAAGGCAACAAGAATAAACATATATCCCAATAGAATGTTGGTGCAATCAAGAGACTTCTTTGAGAATTCAGCTGTAGAAGAAGGCAAAGTAGCTATGGAAGCAAATTCAGAGATGTTGATGGCAATGTTCACAATCCAAGCTACTTCAGCACGATCCCGAGCTCGTTGAAGGACGGTTGGCCTATGCTTTTGGACACTGCGTTGCACTCATCTTCCCTGAAATTTCTCTTCTTCTTGTGGCATTAGGACATATCTCCAAGCAAGGTTCTTTGAGTATGCCGTCTTCTTCAGGCAGAGGAGGAAGAACGCCAAATTTGAACTGTCAATTCCGTTGCCCCACAAGAAAGGAAAGGGAAAAGTTAGACAGAGAAAAAAAAAAACATCTGAATTTCATCCTTTTGAAACGTTTATGAAAAGTTGGGGTAATATTACAATTTTTTATGAAAGGTCGGGGTAATATTACAACTTTAAAAAAGATCGAAGTATTTTTCAAACAGCAAAGTTCACGGACATTTTTCTATAAATTAGCCAAAATAAAACGAAAGATCATTAGACTCATGTAAGGTTTTGATATGGTTATCATATAACAAGTGGTTTATAAGCTGGAATTCAAGTTTCATTTCCAACTCTGTTAGGTTCAACAACCATATGATCAAAATTAAAGACTGCTTCCATACACTAGTTTTAGAACGCAATGACACAATTATACAACCTATAGAATAGATCCTGTTCAAGTAAGATCGTGACCGCTTCCATACACTAGTCCCAAAAGAATTTCTAAACTATAATGTCCGTTTGGATTGAATTGAGAAAAATGTTTTTCAAAAAACTCATTTTTAAATTTAAACACTTTTGATAATAATCGATTAAAATACACTTGAAAAGTTATTTTGAGTGGTTGTCAAATATTTCGATTTCTTCCATTTTTTTTTTTTAAATTAAACACTTGAAAATATATTCCAAACACACCATTAATTTATTCAGGAAATCACATAAATGAAATCTTCACAAAATTAGAGCCTATATATGTGAACAACTTTGTTTGGCTAAGATTAAAAACAGATACTTCATTTTAATCTAATTATATGAAGGTTGCATAAACTTTGGTCACAAATCCCTGGAGATCGATTCGATATTATGTAACAGGAGTTAAACGTTCTACTTCTAGTTCTACCACATTGTTATCCAATAGTAGAACAGAAATGTTGAGCTAAATGATAGAATTACCTGACAACTATAGTCATTGAAGTTTGGTTCCATTAATAGAGGGATTCCCATCCGATCCTTGAAGAAACTCTACATAGAATCAAGATTGTTGAGATTGGTTCGAGTGAGTCAAATGACTAGTGTATGCAGAATCAAGACACTAGAATGAACAAGATGTTCCCAAATAAACAGTAATGTAAAGAAAAGAGAGAAGATATATAGATTTCAAGAAGAAACCTGAGTTGGAAGCTTGCAGGTGTTGATACAAATTCCTATGCATTTGCTTTCTTCCAAGTACTTACATTTTTCAACGAAGACCTGCATCAATAACAACCAAAATGAAAAACAAGGTGACTGTTTGGTTGAAGTTCACGAATATGGAAATCAATAATTTATACCCCGCTTTGGCAAGACGACCCATCAGGTAATTCAAATGAATTTACTGTACAAGTTCCCATAAGCCATTGACAAGTCAACGCAGTCACCCTTGCTTTCAACATAGAAGAAAAAAGGAAGCAGAGCAGTTCAACTAAATTCAAAATCTTACACCAAACAGATAAAAGTCAAACAAACGAAAAGTAACTGATGTCCAAATAAAAAAGGGATAAGATCCAAATTTTTTAAGGGTGCAGCACGTGAACTACTTCCAAGCGATCACCCAATCCAGTACACGTTTTATCTAAGTTTTGATGGAATCCGGTGCATTCGTGTTGGTATAATCACACCCAATAAGATCTAAATTATAATTTATAAGGCTAAATTATAAAGATACCCCTAAACTTTTCCATTTATTTTAAACATATCTTTACACTTTCAAAAGTTCCAATAGTACCCTTGAACTTTCATAAACATTTTGAAACTACATTTGGAGTAGAAAACATTTAGAATTTTAGATGGTCATCGGGACTTGAAAAGATGTGGTAGTAATCCAAATTTCCATTTAAAGTCGCCACTACGCTATTTCATGTTTCAATTTTTGACATAGTTCGAGGTAATTTTTCACAATTAACATAATTTATAGATAAAGATAAAGATTGAAGGCTCAACTCACCGACCATAATGGCAGCCACTTTCCCACCAGCTATAGGTGATACCAAAATTCGATAAAGATCCAACAGAAGAGGAGGAAACAAAGCTGTTAAGATCCGAACCTGCAGCAATAACCAGAGTTCCATAATGAAATCTACGAAGCTGGGCTAGTCTCTATTAACGATTTCAATTACACTCGGATGTTCAAAGAGTTAAAAAAAGAATTAGATGCTCTATCTCTACACGTATATCTCAAAAAAGAAATACCGACGCTTCTATAGTATCAGAATTGGTTTTGCCCTTCGTTGTGAGCCTGTTAGCGACTTCAATTAGTCCATCATATCCAGGTTTTTCTGAATCCCAACCCACTTCCTGCCATCAAATCACTCATTAAAAATGTAAACGAAAAAGGCAGGCTTCTAAAAATCAGCTTCAACTATTTGTTTTCTCAGAAACCCAATTCGTGAAAGAAAACTCTCGAATTAAAACAACCTGAACCATTTTGCTTCGGAAAACGTTGAGGAAGAACTCGTCGAGAAGTCCAGGCTTGTACTCGGGCTTCGAAGATGTTTCATTCTTTATCTATGGATCCAAATGCAATGAAGACAAAGATGAAACAAAATTAAGCTGATTTACATGTCGAGTGAGTTCCAAAATGGAGAGGGGAAGATCGAAATCTTACCGATTCAGATTGAAGAGCGGAACAAGAGAGGTTAAGGGGATGGTTTCGAAGGTGGGATTTGGAGAAGGTGAAGCGAAGAGGAGCTGAAGAGATGGTTGGTGGACGAAGAAGAGCCAGTGGCTTCATTTTCACTTCCACGCGAAGTTACGAACAACTGAAAAGCTACTCTTTTTTGGGAGAATATCCAACTTCTGTAATTGTGAACCATTTTCATAATATTTCTCATTTTTTTTACTACATTTGAACGAATTATTTGAACATAATTTCAATTTTATTTCAATGGTGATAAATTTGATCTCAAATATTCAAATTTATTTCGTTTATTATCTAATTGACTCTTAAGTATAAACGTTAAAAATTCTAAACTTGTTAAAAAAATATATACTTTATCGAGTAGCATATTTTAGTTATGAAATCTAACATTTTTAGGGGTGTAGCAATCTGAGTCAGGTTTTTGCTGAATCGGCCATTTTTTTATGCTTGCTTGCGCCCAACCGACCAATCAGTCCCCGGTTAATTTGGGAGGGTTTTTTTTTTTTTTTTTTTTTTTTTGTACAGAGAACCATGACAAGAGCAAAACAGTCACGGGAGGCGAGTTCAGCATTATTGGGCTCTCCAACTGACCCGAGCAAAGTCAACCCCGGCCAACATATACCCTTAAATTGACTGACCAAAGTCAACTTAGACGATTTTGGTTGATCGACTCAATTTGTAGTTGATTCAATAAATTGAGTCGATTCAATAGTAATGAGTCATCAGACAGTTCAAAAGTTCCATCTCATCTCACTGATCATCCGATAGGTTACTATAATTTTAAAGTTCATTTACAATGGGCATCATTCACAACAAATTCCAATAATGAATCTATGAAGTTTTGATATATCAATTGATATCCATTCGCCAATGTAATGCCCACCAAAGAGAGCTGAAAAGAATCTCCCTAATTGAATTCCGATGGCCACTAAAAAATCCAAGAACCTACTGAGTATAACATTTCAAAGTTTATAAAACAAGTTACCAAATCAAGTCCCCAAATAAAGCATATTACACAAAAGAAAGAGGAATTTGATAAGCTCTTCTCCCTCCCAGCCCAGGTAACACTGCAGTAACATGGACGAACACTTGAATGAATATACCAAGCCATATCTCATCTGAAATATTATCGCTACGATAATGGATATGTCAATTAGGAGAAGAGGAAAACAATTACTTGAAAGGTAGGAGCCCATGATGCCAAATGCTCTCCAATGTTCAAGGCAGCCTTTCATATTTTCATTCTCAGGGTTATGTTGTTTATTTTGATTGTAGATTTGGGTCGATAATGCTCGTCCGTGTCCACCTCTTCAATCTCCTGAGAAATACAATGCTTCACAAACATCAATATAATGTGGTAACGGTGAACAGATGATCTTGCAGGAATTTATACTACATCAAGTACAATCAACTAAAATGAAACAGAAGACAACTTAATCAGGTGATTGATTCCTAAACAAATGCGGGAAGATCATCTATAGGATCTGTTAGAAGATGTCAGGTAAAGGATGTTCTAGCGAAGAAGTTCAGTCTGGTCTGAAATTTGAATTTGAAATTTCTCACCCACTGAACTCAATTAGAAGTGGAATCATGTCCCAAACATAAAACAGAAGCAACGTTATTATCACCTGTACAACGTGTTCTCCCTTGATTACTTGCCCGAAGATGATCAGCTTCTCGTTGAGATCTGGAATTGGTGCAGTTGTAATGAAAATCTCAAATCCTTTGTCCTTAGGTTTCCCCCTTGGGGTCCCGACTAAAAAGGCGTCATGTTTTAAACTGATTGCACATAAAAATTGCAACTATCAGATACAACTGAAATTGAAAAACCGTAAGATATCAACCATCAACGTTGTATGATGAATTAAGACACCAACCTTGCATCAGGCTGACTATGATGCTTTCCTCCCAGAATCCAATCTTCTGCGACCCCAAGATCTTGGCTATTGCCCACTTGAATAGAATAGTGTTTTACCACATGGTGAAACAGCATTCCACTAAATCGATTCTTTTGACTGAAAATCCAATGTTTCGAAGGAGAATGTTTAATTCCATGGGAAGTTGTAATTTTATTTAGAAAAACAATTAAAAGAAAGGAATAAAGAAATGCCATGGGAAATTATTAAATTATAGTTTCGAGTGAACATATGCCAAACAAGAGTAAATGCACAGTAAAGCGGTTTTGGAACTTCACGTTTTGAAGGTGGAGTTGAATGGCAACATTCAATTTGACATGTTCTCCTCTAATCACTATTAAATCAAGAAGAAATGCAGACCCTTCACAGTATAGACGTATGTTTCATATTTATAATGCTCACCATAAATCAATAAACTCATCAACGACTTCAGGGGCACTATCTTTGTAAAGTTCCACAACTATTGTGCCCTTTGAAGTACTGAAAACCTAATAACAGCGAGAAAACATGACAATCATTATAAATCCATAAGTTCATATTGCAATAGACTTTTTAGATAACATATGAAGAACTAAGGCAGGGGGGTTAATAGGAAAACCTACAGCATATCCAGGTAGATCTGATTTTTTTGTTTCCAACAGAGAGACTTCGGTCTGTAAAACAAGTAATGAGCAGACTCAACAAGTAGAGATAAATCATGAAAATTTTATGTGAAGATAAACTTACACTGGGATGTGAAAAATTATGTTAAGGATTATCAGGTAGATCACTAGATATGAATAATGAAGAAGTGAATTGAATCTGCTAACAAATTAACTGAGTAATCATCAAATTCATTCTAAAATAAGAATCAAAATTGACCTACGTACCTCAGAACCTGAAAACCCATTCTTTGATTGTAATTTTGACCTGCATTAGGATGGAGAAAAGTTACGCCAGAAGATGATATTTCCATGGTGTTCCAATTCCATATAAACCAACCAAAAAAACTATCATACAAAAAATGTTGAATTATATTCAAGTCTCGACCAACATTAATATTTTAATCTGTGACTGCCTGCTTTGGGGTGAAAGAAATGGTCTTCTTTTCAGAGATACTTCCTCCTCCTGTGATTGTTTTATGAATAGGGACTAATCTACTGCTTGTGCCAGCATCTTTTTATTCATTATAGTGTAGCTTATTTAATCTCCAATTGGAGATCTCTTTTGTAATGCACCAATAGCTGTCAGAGTTTAATCTCCTTTATTTCATCTATCAATGAAATTGTTTCTTATTCAAAAACAAAAACATTTTAATCAATGAGGTACAAGTATTGAATTTCTCATAAATATCATGAGAATATGAAGTTGGGAAAATAAAGGCTCCGATACTAACCTATGAGACCAATGTCTGTATGTGGTATGCAGGAAAAACACAAACAAAGCAACAATCAAGCTGCATGCGAGAATTGTTGTAAGACTAATCCGCGAAGGCCCTTTCTTCTTTTTGCTTTGTTGAAGCAAAGTTTGCGGCTTGATCCTTGCCATAAAATCGAATTTTCAGTTTCAAGCTACAGAGTTCCACTGCAGGAATCCATAAAGAAGAATATGAGTCCTTAGTACTTCATAGTCTATACAAGTCACTCCATATCCAAATTTACAGAATCAGTAATATTATTCCAAATTCTTCCGACCCTGAAGTTGGAAATCCATACAGAGCCATCAACAAGCATATGAATGTAGATGCAGTTGTTTTTTAACTTAACCGGCCGATTTGCAAGTATACGGAAAAAGTAAATCAAGAAACTTATCTAATAATACTAAAAAAGGCACATCTCTCGTCTAGACACCCTCGATTCTGAACTATCTAACAATAATCAACTGAAACCAACAAACAAATTCTGTAACTAACATCGACCAATCAAACCATGACCTTGCAGGATACTAATTCAATCAAACAGATCAAAGTTAAATAATCTAGTTATCTAAACTAAGCCTCAAACAAGGAGATTTTCCAAGCAAACTAGACGGCGAATTATGCAACAAACTGTTGGAATAACTTCAATGAAGAAGCCTTACGGAATTCGGCGAAGGAAGAATTACAAAAAGTACCTGAAATCTCTCAAAGCGCCGCGAATTTCTCTATAGATGTAATAAATCTGGCAGTTGTAAAGGCTTTTTTCTGAATTCGGTGGCCCTTTTAGTTTTGTTCGAAACACAGAGAATCTCCGGTTCGAGGTTTTCTTTTGAATTTTCTTTTTCCTTATTTTCTACTTTCTTTCTTTTTCCAGGTAAATGACAGTTGGTCTTGAGGAAAATTAAATGGGCTGGCCCGGCCCAATTATGATTTGACTGATTTCTATTAGACTTGGACTTTATCTTAGTTTTGAAATTGTGTTTGATGAAAGTAAATTACAAGTTCACCCTTAATAAGTATTCAAACTTTTAAAATATTTATTATATTCTTGGACTTTTGTTTTTGTATAATTGGTTTGTAGACTTCTAAAAATGTTTTAAGGGGCATTGGGTATTCTAAGTTGGGTGGGTAAAAAAATTTACCTATCATTTGGTTCACCAATAATTAAAAAAGTTTATTATATCGTTATTCATATTAACTCACATTTTTTACTTTGTTATTCACGTCAACTCCCCCCAATTACTCATCTCCTATAATAATTATCAACTCAATTTTGTGCACCAAATGATTCCTTAATGAGTTTCAAAATTTTTAATTTTATGTCTAATAGATTTATGATCTATTATAATCCTTTTAAAAAATTCACAAATATAATGGACGTAATTTTAAAAGTTTTATATCATGGTAGACACAAAAATCAAGTTCATATATAATGGATTAGTTATTTTTAAAAAAATGAGCAAGTTAGAGACCTACTAGACACAAGATTGAAAGTTCAAAAACATACTTGACATTTTGAAACTTAAGAGACCGAATGGATACAACATTGAAAGATTACAAAACTTTTAGATATTATTTAAAGTTCAAAGTTCTTTTGGACACGAACATGAGAATTTATGAATAAATGTTAATTATATATATAATCCAAAATTACAAAATTAATGTAAGATTCTAATCTTCATACTCCTCCTCGTCGTCCTCCACCTCGTCCTTCCTCTTCTTCCTCCACCTTCGCTCTTATTCTCCATATTCTTCGTTCAATAAGTGGAACAGATTTCTTCTTCGTTCAACAAGTGGGGAGAATCATACTTTTTATCCCTTGATCGAGAATATAAGTCTAACCATACTCATGTTCAATAGTTGTGGGCTTACGAGTTATGAACTTTTTATGGTATAATTTTACTAAAATGGACAATTTGGAAAAAACAATGTTTTTGTCTATAGAGAGATAACATTATATATAATAATAGTAGTAGTAATAGTAATAATAATAATAATATGATTGTCTTTTACTCATTTAAAAGTATTTACATTTTTACTTCAACCACTAGTAGATGCATCTTTGAATGCATACTATCATTCTATCATTTTCACTTGTATATAAACTTTTTTCCTTTAGTGCATAGAGGTTATAAATTGATAGTGATTATTCACCAACCATGGTGACAAACACAAATTTTCTTTTAAAAATCATGTGATTTCAATATTGACAAATAAAAGAAAACATATTTTCCAGTGGTTAATCAATATTCTTCTCTTCCTTGGGGGAGAAGTTTAAACTAACATCATCGTGTTTGATAAAATATTACATCAATTCGTTATAAACATCAAAGTCACATGCTCACATTGTAAACTTACATTGTTATATTTGTATAGTTGACTTATTAAATTATTTTATTATTATTATGGTTGGTTTGAGCTTAATTATTCTTTTAATTGTTTTCTAAAGTTATCACACAAGTACCAAAATGAGCATAGTTTCACTGGCATATAGTGCTTGTACTATCAACCTCAAAAGTTAGAGGTTTGATTCCTTCACTCCACATATTGTTAAAAAATATACCCCACATATTGTTGAGACATGAGGAAAAAAAAAAAAAACTCACGTGTAATGGAGATAGCTTGTTTGCAGCTAGTTTAGAATTCTTTCTAAAATGGAAAGTAGAAATGCATATCTCAACTAAGAGGTTAGTGGCTCGAATCATTCAACTCTATGTGTTGGAGTTGTCTAGATCTCCACTAAAAAGATTATAATAACGAACTTTTAATTTTAGATCTAATATGTTTTAAACTTGGGTTGAGCAGACAAATAGCAAAATTTAAACGTTCATTTGGAAAAATAGCAAAAAAAAAATTAAAAATTGTGAAAATGGCAAAACAGATTATAATGTTTGAAAATAATAATTAATAATTATCAAAACCGCCCCCAAGCCAATCCACATGCATAACATCAGGATTCTAAATGTTAAAGGTTTCAAAACCATTTTAAAATAGCAAATACACTCCACTTAAACAATGCATTCTGCAAGTGCCTATCTACACTTACAACAACTTATTAGCACCCTAAACAAGGCATTCATTTAAACAAAAAATCCAACCAAATTTATTGCCAAAAAATCAAATTAGGGCTTTCAAAAGGCTTACGACGGCTCTAAAAATAGCTTCAAGGGAAGAAAGAAAGCGCTTCTGATACCTTAAAAACAGCTCCACGCAAGAAAATAAAGACGTGTTTCCGTTGCCTAAAATCGTTAAGCATCAAACACCATGAACGTGAGTACTGAAAGACCTTTTCCACGGGTATTGACTCTTAACTCTTGCGAAATATTTCTTTACCGTGAATGTAAAGAACCTACTTTAATGGGAATACCAGATTGAAAGGACTCAAAATCTTTGAAATCAACGATTTTAGTGTTGCCTTCAGAAGGTTGGGAAGAATGATCAATTTCTGCTAATTCAATATTCAAATATATGTATTTCCAGTGTTTAGGGCAACAGATGAGACATGGTCAACCACTACACATAAATCAATTTGGGGGACTCTGATATAATTGACATCAACCACAAAATATCTCCATCTTCAACAATCCTAATAAAATCCGAATTGGCAGGACCAACCTGATACATTATCAAACGAGATATAGTTAACTCATCAGAGGGAAAAAGCTTACTTTGATATATTCCATAAATAGTTAGAACGATGAATTTGATGGAATATACGCCTTAAAAGCTCGAAAATCATGGCAATGAGAATTCTCATTTCATCAATCATCAAACAGAAATCTAATTTGTTGTAAAGCCATAGTAAAAACAATAGCTTGAGAAGAAAACCACAACAAATAAAAAATCGATAGTCACTTTGTGTCGGTAACAAAATGTTGTTTTACGATAGTGATGATTATTTTCTTCAAATCATTAAAACAATATAATACCGTAAAACTTTAAATAAAATAGTGACTAAACTATGAAGTAAAATTGAATTTATATACAAAACAATTCATACATTAAAAAAGATGGGAAAATATTCGGTAATTTCTTTAAAATATGTATAAAATAATAAAAAACAATTCAAACATTTGAATGAATTTAAAATCTGGTTAGATAAAATGAAACTTAATATTTAGAATATAAATTTGATAATAAAATATAGATATTTAATTGAAATGAGATTAATTCAAAAAATGGTTAAACAAAATATAAATTAATAATAAAATCTACATTGAAACGTTAACTACATAAGGAAAATCAGGAAGGGCGGTTATTTTGAGGAATACGTTAACTTTAGTTTTTCAAATGAACCGATTAAAGGAAGAGTGGGGAACTAAGGCATCATCAATTACCTTCTATACAGAACTCTGTCATTATTTATGATTCTACGCTTACTATTATTTGTAGTTTCATCAATAACAAAAGCTACAAACTAGACAAGGGTAAAACATGAATTTGGAAATTTACGGCCATGTGCATGTCACGTGAATTTCCATAAATCTTATTATTTTCCGATTTTACTATTTTTCAAATCAAACCCTAAAATCTACCGTACATTTCAATTGCCCTTTAAAATTTCTAAAAAACATGTCTATTAAGACTTTAAAATTTTAATTTTGAGCCCAAGTTCATTTAATATTTAATTTGTATTTAATTGAATTATTTACGTATTTGACATTTTTTAAAAAAAAAAAAAACATATCAACCTACTGAACACAAAATTTAAGATTTAAGATTTTATTATAAAATTATTTAATAGAAGAACAAATTTTTTTAATATAATTTCACGAACTTAATAGACATAATATTCATGAAAAATATTAATTTATAACCCAAAACTTTTGAAAGTTGTATTATTTAACCCTTAAATTAATAATTATATCAATTTAAATCTGAATTTTCTTAAGAGTCTCAATTTACACCATTTATTATGTTTTAGAGAAATGTTGTGTGAGCTTATAATTTTATCTATTAGATCTCTAAACTTTTTATAAGCAGATTAATGTAGACTCTCAATTAAGAATTCTTTTGAATATTGCCCATACATTAATTCTAATCGTCAATTTTGTAAGTTAAATATTTGAAGAAGTCGATACAAGTGTAAGAATTGATATATTGACAATTTTCAAAGCAGTCTTAACCTGTGTTTGGAGTTGTGTTAGGTCTTTCAAGGATGTATATTTTATATGTTATTTTTTCCAAAATTGTGTTGATTATTTGCTTTAATTGTTAATTTTGTAGGTATAACGGTCCCCGAGGTATTTAAGAGTCATTAAAGAAAATTGTGCCAAAAGGATCCAAAATAACCAAGAAAATCAACAAATTGAAGAGAATCGAGTAAACACCAAAATGTCATCGAGTACCATCAAATGTCATCAAGTATTTAGCAGAATACTATAGAGTACAACCGAGTAGGGCTGTTGAGTAATCAACCATCAAGTAAATACCCAGAATGCAATTGAGTAAAAAGGCCATAAAGTATCGAGTAAGGTTGTCAAGTCATCAAGTAAATACTAAAAAGGTCAACAAGTAATCAACCATCGAGTAATCGAGCATCGGGTATTGACCATCATGCATCGAGGATCGAGTATAAAACAGAAAACTCGCTTTTTAAACTGCAGAAAACTCGATGCGTTTGTTCTTTTTTTCGGATTTTGATGCGATTCATCTTGCGCGCGCCTCATGCAACCAAGCGTGAACGATGCGTTTCAACGCTATCCCTGCAACTATAAATAGATTTATTTCATTTTTGCTGAAAAAAGGATGATCGTTTTCTTTCATTTTTGCTGAGGAGAGGAGCACAATTTATATGGGCTCGAATTTCTCTCTGTATCAATTAATCTCTATGGTAATTTTGTTTTCTACTTAGGTTAGATTTTGATTTCTTTTTTATTTGTAATAAATAACTTGTAATTCTTCATAAATTTATCTATGGATTTATGAAGTAATTGAATATTGCTTCTATTTCAAGAGTTCTTGCAAATTCTTTTGAGTTTTCTACTTTTATTTATCATTAGCAATCTGAATTTGAACATTCTTAAATATGATTTTAATTCTTGAAGCATGTTGAATGATCTATATCTTGACATGTTTAGCCTCAATACTTGGTTTTGTCACATTCATTCATGATTGAATATATTGCTTTTAATGTGTTCGATAGAATGTCTAACCAAGACCTCCAAGAGGTAATAGTGATTGTGTGTTGAATGGCTATCCTGGGATGCACTAATTACTAGATTTGGAGAAAAATCGGTTAAATGAGTAAGCTATCTTAACAATTAATCGACGCAATTGAATCTTAGAATTTAATGCGCGCGTTTTCTCTTCTATATGACCACTAAGGAACCCAATAGAGGTAGAAGCATGTAGATAGATTAGGGTTAGAACTATCCTACCTTGATCGTTGAGTATGACGCTTTCTTGACTATGTTATGCTAATTGTTCGCCTTTGTAGAGACTAGCTTAATCTAGATTGAGTAATTGCATGCTTAATCGGATTGTGAATTAAATTTGTAAAATTCAATGATAAGAATATGAACGTCTAACTTGGATTAGAAGCAAGATTGTTCTAAACTTGGGTACAACTATCCTTTATCTTCTTATTTTTAGCATGTTTCTTGTTTTAATAAAAAAAACCTTGTCTATAGCTTTCATAGTTAAGCTTGGTTAAAGAAATGATTAAATAACATTTCCATGTGGATCGACCTCTTACTTCCACTTTAACTACGAGTTAGTTAGGTTGTTGTTCGAACTTTATAAATATTGTTTGGAGTTAGGTAGAACTAATGACACCTACAACTCTAGACAAGTTGATTTTGAAAGAGAGAAAAATGATTATAACAAAATCTTAACTATTTTTTGTTTAATAAAATAAATTAGGATTAAATCCACTAAAACCATTTCATTTCATTTCATGTCCTTTTTAAATCAGCTATTTACTAGCTTGTAGATTCTCCTTTTAATAAAACTTAATTTTCCAAGTTAATTGTGCAGAAGTATTGATTTGTCAGTCATTCAAATCTTTGAGTAAAACTTTCAAGGTTAAAATAATTACAATGAAGTACTTTGAAAATTCCCCTGAAAACAACAAAACTTCCCCATAGTACTTCCTAGGATTCTAATGTGGGTACCCCATAAATTTAATGTATCCATATTTTTTTTTTTGAAAAAGGTATTTTTTTTGTCCTTAAATTTTGAATTTGGTTTCAATTTAATCCCTTAGTTTCAAATATTTCAATTTTATCCTTGACATTTGAGTTTTACTTCAATTTAATCCCTATGTTACAAGATTTATACTTTAAAACTAGATTATTCAATAAATACTCGTTTTCCATCTTTCGTATTAATTTATGTTATTAAATTAATAATCATTAAAAAAATTATTATTAATTAAGTTTCACTATTTTTTATCATTTCACTTCATAATTATTTTTAATTAATTAAAAGGAATTGAAGTCAATGATCGAAGATGAGTTTTTAATGAAAATTTGAGGTTAAAAATGTAAAATCTTGAAACCTAGGGACCAAATTGAAACAAAACTCAAATCCCAAGGGTAAAATTATAACATTTTGAAACTAAGAGACTAAGTTGAAACAAAACTCAAACTTAAAAGACCAAATTTGTAACATTTGAAGACCTAAAGATCACATAGAAATTACACCCAAAATCTATTGACCAAAAAGGTATTTTACCATTTTTTTTTAATGATAAACACTATAAGTCACAAGCCTATTTGGATTGATTAAAGAAAAAAAAATATTTTTCAAAACATGCATTTTTATTTAAATTCTTTGATTAAAAACGGTTTAAAATACATCCTGAAAGTGTTTCAAAAGCTATTTGAGTATTGCCCAACATTTTCAATTTTTTCAAAATGACTTATTTTCAAAATTAAATATTTGAAAAGTAGAACCGAACACCCCTGCAACAACAAAAACAAAAGGAAAAAAAGATGAAAAAGGAAAAGAATCACAATATCAATATCAATCCATACACTATTTCCCCTTCACCATCTAAACTAACTACAGCCTACCCACGTGGCAAAACCCAATGTGGTTATCTTATAATAAACTAACAATTGAAACCTTGTAATAAAAGAGACTGTTAGCCCCACAAAGAACAACAGAAGGTGAAAAGTTTGGCAAAGTACATCATGCTCTTTAACTACAAATTACATGTTTGAGAGTGATTTTAAAATAGTTGAAATCACGTTTCTCGTGTTTAAAATCATTCCAAAATATATTTTTAATCATTCAACATTCATTCAATTTTAATTTCACATTTATAAATATATTTTTCATATTATTAAAATTGATTTTGAATAATTAAAAGCATTTTACGAGTAATTTTAAAAATGACAAAAATAATCTTAACCATATTAGAATCACTCTCAAACACATCAGTACAATCCAAAAAGAAAAAAACACTCACTTCTAGAGGTTGTTGTCCATGGATGTAAGAGCCACATTCTGAGGTCTGAGAACTCTGTACTCAACAGCCACATTCTGAGGTCTGCAAAGTCTGTACACAACAACAATAGAGAGGCACAAAGAAATTACTGAGATCAAAAGGGCAAAAATACTTGTAGTGCTCCCTGAGCCACTCCCAAATGATGATGTGGTCAGTTTTGAACTACTGGAATAGAAATCTAAAGATGTCCAATCACAGTGAATGGAGTAGTGTCCAGAGCCATGCCATGGCTTCCCATCCACAGGATACCAAAATGCAGCTGACATCTTACTTGATCCACCAATGACAAACTGAGCATCCTGCAGTTCAGGTGACAAGAATTTTAAATGATGCAATCATATGTGTTTTTTCTTTAGTCTGACGATGCAGGTGTCATTTAGAAGCTAATGGAAATCTCAATATACAGGTGGTTGTTGCAGGAATAACCAAGTGTGTGTGATAACAATTTTGTTTTTAAGTTTTATAGTTTCTGATATTACAAAGGTTTAATCTGGTCTATATAATCCTTCAAAATGCTCATTTTGGTCTATGTACTCTTTCAAAATGTCTATTTTGTTCCCTAAAAGTGATTAGGATTGTCCATTCACTTTCATCTCTCTCTTTTTTTTTCAACCAAAATTTTAGCGCTTCTCATTCACTATTTTTTTTTTTTAAATGTAGTCATAAATTAGTATTAGACGTTTTCCATTGTATACAAAATTTATGTTCACAATTTGCTAATACAGTATAAAACTCGGCGTTAGTAAATTGGATCTCTGCGAAGTCTTGAGAATTTTGAGCCATTTCTTTTACTATCTAACGTGAATTCTGTTATAAATAAATGTGTGTCAGAAGGCTTTCTAACCTGTTGAAGACGATCCGAGGTTCTTAAAGGCCTAGAGAATTCGAAATAATAAGTACCCGTTTGGTTATCTGATGAATATGGACTATCTTCTTCCACGAAACCTGCAAAGAACTACCTCAGTTTGATACTAAACATAATGTAAAATTGATCATTATAGAGTTAAAATGAATACTAGGATCAAGATAAAACTCATGTACAACAATAAAGATCGTTGATGATTGTGGTGATGTTATGTACTGCACATCTCACATCAGGCTTGTCACGAAAAAGATTATTTAAAAGGAAAGGCAAGTATCATCACTGAAATAGCAAATTTATAGGCCCATGGTTGCAACGTATAAAAACATAAGAGAGAGGGGAAATAATTTAAGCTCCAGATAACCATTTGGTTTCTAATTTTTTTTTTTTTTTTTGAAAACTACCCTTTGAGGGTATCATAAGCTTAAGTTTCAAAAACCAAAATCCAAAAACTAAAAAGTTATCAAACAAACCTTAGCTCTCACATGAGTACTTTATGAGTGGGAACCATGGTAAATAGTTAGTTAGAGTGACAGGAAAGGTGCTTGGACTATTTAACCACGGCTAGTAGTTAATTCGACACATTCTTGTATCAACTTTATAGTCAAATCAATGGCTTCCCGTGTATCCATAGTCCATACTAACAATAACATCCTTTCCCTTCAGCAGACTTTTACTTTTCCCAGAGCAATTAGAGCTATAAAATAAGCATCAGACTTCTTTCATTTACACAGGTGATATTCCTCATGAATCCCACAATGAAGTTATTTAATTACCTGAATGTTGAGAAAAGCTGCTGTGCCACCATGCGCCTTTCCAGTCATTCTTTGCACTCGAATCATTTCCTGAAATTGGAATATGGTCATCTCTTGCAAGTTTTATGATCATGTGGAACATTAAACAGATGGTTTCCAGAAACTAGAGAAGAAAATTCGTAAGAATTTAATATTTACGATGAAATTTGGAAGAGAGTAGCCTGAGTGATGGAACAGGAAAGTCAAATATGCTGAACATGTGACCAGTTAGAAACAAAATGAACGTTGTTAGTTTATGCCAAATTTGATTGTCTACAGTAAAACAGTGCCATTCTTTCTTTTCTGGCTCCTCTTAGAGAATTGTACCATTCAAAATTCAAACAAAAGAATGGTTTCCTAATTAAATGAAAAATAATTAACAAGGAGGCAAGAGGTTTCCATGGGACTAGCTATATGCATATTAGTTGAAGTACACTGGAGATATGGCCAAATAAGGATGACACAAACAGGGTGGCTCAAAGTGGCAATGCAAACAACAAAAATATATATATATATATATTTAAGAACAAATAAGTTATTTTGAGGTGTAAAAAGTCATATAGATATTTTAGGTCATGTTTGATAACAATTTAGGCCATGTTTGGTAACCATTTCGTTTTCTGTTTTTGTTTTTGAAAATTAAGCCTATAAACACTACTTCCGCCTCCAAATTTCTTCATTAGTTATCGATCTTTTACCAATGATTTAAAAAACCAAGCCAAAATTTGATAACTAAAACAAGTCGCTTTTAGAAATTTGTTTTTATTTTTAAAATTTGGCTAAAAATTCAACCACAGTACTTAGGAAAGATGCAAATCATGATAAGAAATGAAGAAGAAATATCCTTAATTTTAAAAAACAAAAACAAAAAATGAAATGATTACCAAATAATGTCTTAGTTTTCAGTTTTTGAAAATTAAGCCTACAAACTTCTCTCTCTTCAAAAAAAAAAATATAGCATCTAGACACTACTTTTACCTATAAGTTTATTTATTTTGTTATACACTTTTTAACAACGTTTTAAAAAACTAAACGAAGTTTTGAAAACTAAAATGTTTTTAAAATTTTGTTTTTGATTTTGGAATTTGACTGAGATTCTTTTTTTTAAAAAAAAAAAGAAAAAGAAAAAAGAAAGAAATGTGAATATTATAGTAATAAAATTGAGAGGAAACAACCTAGCATAAATTTCAAAAGTTATAAAAGAAAAAATAAAATTGTTATCAAACATGGCCTTAATAATTAGGTGGTAGATAAGTACGACTGCCAATAAATAGCATCTGCTTGGTACAGAATAAACTGTGTTCAATTAAATTCCAAGTAATGTGATCAAAAAGAATTTCATAACTAAGTCAACTTCAAATGCATTGAAACATAGGAAAATATAAATTGGAATGTGCAATAAAAGTTTACCTATTGGTTTGCACTTTGCAACTGAATATTAATATAAATCATGGTAACAAACTCATACAATAAGCTAAAAATCCATCATGGGAAAGCAAACTTAGCAAACTGCCAGAAGTTGCAGTCCACAAGCTGAATTATTAATTTTAGAAAACTGACTTAATATTCTTAAAAACAATTTAATTGGGACACTCAGTTTGATAGACGTATCCTGCAGGATAAGAATGCCAGCACCATCGACAAACTACAATATTCAGTCCTCACCTACAATTATGTGACTAATGCTATATTTAATACACTTATCAATATCAGTGATCATTCAGTAAATTTAACAACACCCACCAATTTTTTGCTCTATCAGGGGTTATCTCGTGAGGCCTCGTTTCTTCGGTCTAAGGTATGCCAAACACCCCTGGAGTTTACAGGTCTAAATCGCAGAATTAGGACTCAAGAACATGGAATATTTTCTCTGTTGTGCTCGTTGCTAAGTTTGTAATCTTTAACACTAACTCTTAACCCCTTTTTTCTTTTCTTTTCTTTTTTTATATATCTAAGAGTGTCCGGGTCAACGTGTGAGCACCTCAAACATTCTCACAGAATTGCTTACCCTATTAAGTTTGGTTGTCAACGAACCTAGTACTTGCTTGTAGAGAAGAGAATGAGCTAGCTGCTGGTTTAAGATTTGTTTGTGCCATTTTCAAAAAACTCTAGCCTCTAGTGATCATTTCATAGGACAAGCGTACATTCATGGACCAACTTTGTTTTTATAAGAGAGGAAAAAATGTAGACTAAATTATACAAAATACTCCTGAACTTTGTCATTTGTTTAAAAAATTACCTTGTACTTACGAATGTTGCAATATTACCCTTGACTTTTTATAAATGTCTGAAAACTACCCTGGGAGTATAAATTTGTTAAAATATTGGATGAAAATTAGAACTTGGAATGGGTGTGGCGGTTTTCTAGGTCTTACTTTCTATTACATGTCATCAACCACAACACCGTTTCAAGTCCCAATTTTCATCAAACATTCCTATAGATTTCTATTGCAAGAATAGTTTTCAAATGTTTATGAAAGCTTAAGGGTAATATTGCATCTTTAGGGGGAAAAAATAGGGATATTTTTTAAATAAATGGCAAAGTTCAAGGTATCCTTTTGTATTTTAGCTAAAAAGTATAGTCTGTAATTTGGTTTGCATAATTACCTGATGGACCAATTCCATCTAAGTATCTACAATGAGGATTCCAGGCATACACATCCACCAGATGTCCAAATCTGTTTGCATAAGGAGGTGGTCAGATCCATCAGCGTAGAAGTTGTTTATTATAACCTCTTAAAAAAAACTGAGCACTAGTGCTTCTTGTAGGTGTAGAAGTGATAAAATATGATTTTATGCACCTGTCACCTCCATTTCCAATGTCTGCACTGTTGCCACCATACAACCGTCCTGGAATAGCATTCCCAATGGAAAAATGCATGAGGTCAACTTCATATCCCTTGCAAGTTTTGTTCGTGCAAGTATCTTTTCCTTCCTTACAGCCACCCATCTTAAGAAAGACAGGAATCGTTCTCTTAGTTTAAACATCAAAGCAGCAATAGAAACTGTCAAATAATGCCATGAAAAATAGCCCATTAACTTACATTGTGATAGGTGGCACTCTCACCAATCTGGAATATGAGAGCAACTGATGGGCATTTGGAACTAACACTGCACCATATAAATCACATCCCAAATTTTCATCAATATTTTATTAAAGCTTTTTAAGGTACACTACAGACAAATTTGAACAAAGCGTGCCACTCAGTTACATTACATATCTATCAGAGCAAACAAAGATATGCTAAAATATTGTTCCTAAACTCGCAGTTCAACTTTAACGCACAAATTTATATGCTGCCATAGCAGGAACACTTTCAAACGTAAAACCATTAAGATTGCCTAACTTCACATATAGAATCAGAAGCAAAAATGAGTTCCAAATAAATTTCCATATCATGAATCAAAATCTAAAAAATGAATACAAGTACAATAACTCGTCTCAGATTTAATCCCATCCACAATCTGGAAGCTGTAAAATGTGATTAGATGCACAAACATGCTTAAAAGGAGAAATTAAGATCAATCGTGATTGAGAAAAAAATGATATTAGTCCAGATTCAAACTAACCCTTTTGAGTATCTATATTCCCCATCAACCTGGAGCAAGAAGAACACGTCCTTCCCATCATGTAAAGCCTGCAAATAAATCCCAAACGCCATAAGAACTCCAAACGAACAAAAAAACAGCAAAATGCGCACAAGGGGACAATAACCCATCAAATGAAATTTGAAAGAAAAAACACCTTAACGGTCATCTTGCCACCACTATATTCTTTGTCTTCATCGGGGTCGAGAGCTGGTAATAGAGAAAACTCGAATCCATCAATATCCTTCCAATCATCAGCGTGTCCGTCGAGGGTAATGATACCAGGGCGAAATTCGGCGACAATTCCGATCTCGGAGTCCGATTCGCAGCTCCACTCGCCGGATTCTTGGTGGGATTTGACCGGCCTGATCGGCGCGAAACCAGAGAGAAGCAATAGAGCAAGAAGAAGAGGAATCATTTCTTACTGGTGAGGATTCTTCTGGGTTCGGCTATGGAGATGGGTTGGTTGTTGCTCGGTCTGTGGCCTTCGGCTGACCCGGACCTAAAGCAGCGGCTGCCGTGGTTGACTATAAATGGCATCATTTCTGTTCTGTGTGGGGTTTTTCTCAATAAAATTTCACCCCTTTTGGCCATTTCCAGGAGCCATCGTCGCGACTTTCTAGAGGGAACCGTTGTTTAATTCAATCCACTCCGTTTTTCCTAACTTACCCTTCCTTTTCCACTCAATTAAATTACGAGTAATCCATGCAACTCATTCTTATCACACTAACGAAAATAAAATAAAATATTTTTGAAAGAGGTAATAAGAATTTTTCACGTCCTAAATATGATCGGATAATTTAGTGAGATACATAAAGATTGGTATAATCTAAGATACACCTAAATATTTTTCTTAAATTATTAGGTGAAGTTGTCACGGATTAATCTATAACAATGAGAGATTAGTGAGGTCATGTATTTAATAAAATTTTATCCATTAATTAGTGAGACAATGTGACGATTTTATTAGTATAAAATATAAACCTCAACTAATATATTAGAAGTTCGAACCTATCATGTCTTGTTCAACTCAAGAAAATGAGATTGTTTTGTGGGTTGGTAAACATTTGTGGATTTTTTTTTTTTTTTTTTTTATCAATTACATTTTGAGGGAGAAAAATTATTATGTTATTTCTTCTTCTAATCGTTCACGTTTTCATTTAGGATCTATGTGGAGAATATAGTCAATAGTTATAATAGTCTATGAGTTATAATAATAAGTATCTGATGTGCAAACTAATTGAGTTTGGGTTATAATAATCTATGTTTAGGGTGCAAGTTATTTTAGTTTAGACAGGAAATAGTAAACACTATGAAATGAATGAGAGAAATGATGATGAGTGGAAAATAGTTATAATTGTAGAAAATACGTTTTTAAAAGAGTGTTTATTATACTTAATTGTAGTTATAAATAGTTGTAAACACTAGAGTCTCAAACACGGAGTGGGCTATAACCAATTTAAGTTAGGGACCAAACACTCCTAAGGGACGTTTGGGGTAAGGGTGGAGTTGTGAACTCCAATTATGAAGTCTAATGAGTTGTGAACTATTGGGGTCCATATATTGTAAGTAATTAATAAGGTATAAAATCGATATTTTTAGTAGTGGACCCACAAATTTCGTAAGTCAAATAAGAAGTGGAGTTCACAATTTCATAACTTCTCAATTCCCTACTCTCCCCCTCGTTGATCGAAACACCTTCTAAAAGATAAAATCACAACAATAAATGTGGTTGTGTGTGATGAGGAATAAGAACATTTTTTTTCAAACAAAAGCACATGTTAATTAAGATTACTATAATTGCTATAATATTTGCGAATTTAATCACAAATTATATGAAGAGAAGTAGGAGGAAATGGCGAAATATGGGGGTCCTTTTGATTTTTGTCAAAAATTGGAAATAATAAAATTTTGGCAGAACTCGTGTCGCTTACATGACAAACACTTTTATAATTTCAAAGTTATAATTGTCGCTTACATGACAATCACTTTTATAATTCTAAAGTTATCATTGGTATGGTTGGATAACATCATTTTCAAATATAGTGTAATTGTTATATCGTATATCAGTTCTGAATAGAACTATAGTGGAAATGAGAAGAATCGATTATAGATTCCAATCTAACAGATTCAAGAGATAAAAGGATGGATCTCTCACCCAATTTACATCTTGAATTGGTCGTTGAATATCATATTTGATTTTATATATAACCACTTTTCGAAATTTTTAGAATGAATCAATCTCTAATTTGTATATCACAATTTTGATTTTAATTTATACTAGATCTACATTATCCTATTAATTTTTTATTATTTTAAATTTGGATTATATATTTGCTTGCGATTAAGATTGTACTCATTACTTATACATATTATAATCTAACAATCTATATATTTTATTGGAGTTTTATCATTTTTTTTATATATTTTTTAATCATGCTTTATTCATTATCATACCATTAATCCATCCTTTTAACAAACAAATAAGTACTCGATCTTGTTGTTTTTGTTATGCCTTTGCAAACAGTTAGGCTTTTTATTGTTTTTTCCTTTGTGGGTTCGTAGGTTCTGTAATGGATAGAATTATAAATATAGTGTAATGATGAAACTTAAATGAAAATAGAATCGTGAATACAGTGTAATTATAAATAAACAAGCTCCCTTTCTGATTTTTCTTCCCGAAATATATTTGAATTTATATTTTATTATCAAATTAGATTTTATCTTACTCCTTCTCAAATTAATCACAATAAACAAAAACTTTCTGATTTTTCTCTCCAATTTATATTTTAATTTATCTTTTATTTTCAAATTTGATTTATCTAATTAACCTTCGATTTGTTTAAATGTTTGTTACAATTCAATTGTATCTTTTTTCATTATTTATACATATTGTAATTAAATTAATTTGATTTTTTTCTTTATATTTCAACGTTTCACATAAAAATGGCTTGTTGTACTAAAAAAACATATAAATGGAAATTAAACTTTAAATGTTTAGAACATGTGCGTGTATATGTTATATATATATATATCTGTCTCTTATACACATCTAGATGTGTATAAGAGACAGATATATATATATATAAGATTAGATTCAATTTATTATTAGTAGTAGTATTCAACAATCTAAATAAACTGAGATAATAATAAACGAAAAAACCCTCTCATAATCTTCATCTTTTTCACTTAGCCGCCTCCAAAATCTCTCTTTCTCCTTCTTAATCTCTTCCCTTCTTGAATTCCATCGTCCACCCTCACTAGATCGCCGACCTCCGTCGCTCGCATACGTGTTTCCTACTTTTATTTCTACTTTGAACATTGTTTTCAATAATGACTTTCTGGGATTGATAGTGTTAAAGTTGGCTTTCAATATCCTATGGCCAAATTAGTCACATGGAATGAAAATGATGAAACTCCCTACAACTGGTTTGGTGTCAAACACAATCATATTTTCAGTAGTCACATTGTTGTGAAGTTGCAATTCCTTCAAATATTCATTTGCCAATAACAACTTCATTGATACAAATCAACTTTGTTCCTTCTCACCTTGGAGGAAATCCATTGGTGTGGACATTCATAAGTTTCTAATGATCCCCACCACCTGGTATGGACATTTTTAAGTTTCTAATGACCCCCGCCACCTAGGCATCATCTTTCCTCATATACACACGTTCTATAGGCAAAAACGTTAAGACCATATTGGGTGATTTTTAATTCTTGCTTCTGGAATGTTTAGATCCAGTGTATGTGTGGTTTTGGAATGTTTAGGTCAAGTGTATTTGTGGTATTTGAGTTGTTTTTGAAACAGTGTATCTTTGCATTATTGTTTGTGCTTAATTTAGTTGTTCTTAGGGTAGTTTTGTCATTTACTAATAAGTATTTTCTATTATAAATTTGTTTTGCTATTTTTACAATTTTGAAACTTTTTAACCATTTTTTCAAATGAAACCTTAAAATTTGCTATATTTCTTATTAGCCTTTATATGAACTATCAACTACTAGGGTATATCTCAGGGAAAAAAAAAACTAGAGTAAAACTTGTTACAACAAGGCTTGAAGTCCCCGTTAATTAAGATTGCTTATTTGTTTTAAGTCAAAATCTACGTCAATGTTAGGAAAATTGGAAAGTATGGAAAAATTTTAGGTTTTGTTTGGATAATTAGCAAAATTCGAAATTAATAAGAATTATAGCAAATAACAAATCATCATGTGATTTCAAATTTTGAAAATCCTAGAATACCTTTTAGAAGATCGAGATACACTATAAGAGGTTGTTTGTCTCACCAACATGAGTTGAGTTGAGTTAGTATAATATACCAACTTATCATTTAGCTCACCAACTTTAAATGTTGTGGTGGTGTCGTCGTCCCCGGTTGCTTGTTGTTCGTGCGTTGTTGATCGTGTAGACGATTGTGGTGTTGCTGGATGATTGCTTGCTGGACGAGAAAGAGTGAGTGGAGTTCACTCATGGTGAGACCGAGTTCTTGTGAAGAAAGTATTCAACTGGTAAGTTCTCGGTCTCTTGTATTTTTATCTTTATAAGCATGCCAGTAATTTAGTGTTTTCAATGCATATATGTATGTTACAATGTATGTGTGGAAATTTTGTCACAATGAATTGGAAAGATCCACTTCCGCTCATAGGTACTCTTGTATAAGAGTTCCTTCACTCCGACGACCAATCGACTCCGACAACAAACTCCTATGACCAACTCCGACAACCATCTTCAATCTCCAGTCCAATGCACCTACATCTCCTGTCGCAAAAGTCAATGTGGATGAGCTGAGACGGTTCATCCAAGCACAACTCTGACCTTTGGTCGCATTCATAGAAGCTATTCATCTGCAACAGGCAACTCTATAATGTCAAAATGTTTTTTTTTAAGGGTTACTTGCGTCAGCAAATGCAGAGGAGTTAAGACCAGTTTGACTTCACGATGCAGTATATTAATCAAGCCTTAATGGGAATATTTGCCTGACCTCCACTACTGCAACACTTGTACGATCCTTTAGATTCATGGATTAAGACCCTGCCCCTAAAGGCAAGGACAATGCACCGGCCTCATAAACAAATTTGGGGATTTTGGCCTTTTGACTATATTCTTTTTTATCAACATTTTGTATGCGTTTATCCATTTTGAATTTCATGTATATATCTTTGCCATGAATCAAATTTACATCAGTTTGATCCTTGTGTTTGTCTTAAATATTCCTTTTATTTTTCTTTTATCATTATTCTTGTGTCTTGTGTCATGCTTTGATACCTCAACGACACTAATGTCTGATACCTCACGTGTTTAGGATAGGCAATAAAAATCTAAGTCTAAAAACCTCACTAAATGAGATATATTTTTTATTTCCCATGCGTGCAAGCCTCACCTTAAACATTCTTTTGAAAATTTATAAGGCATTTTTATAGTTCTTTTTCAGTAATGAGGACCTTACTAACCTCCAAAATTTAGAAGTGAGGAGGTTTGAGTTAATGTGTTCTCTATGAAGGAAATCGAACACGAGGATTTTCATGAGCAGCAGAAGGGATCGTTCAAAATTTTATTCGAATTGAACACAAAACAATTACAGTCTAAACGGAAACTAACAGGTCATGCACAACTAGAAATTACAACATGTTATATGATGATACAAGGGACAGAGGATACATACCTTTGAAGAACTATTATTCAAGAATCCCTCGATCAGTCTCAGAGCATCCAAGAGCAGTACACTCAAATGAAACGACCGGTACAGCCAACAAACACAAACACAATGAACAGCCGACAACTCCTCGAACCTAATCGAGTCTAACTCGATCCACAAATTGAGTGAGGACACCACCACAATGGTTACCTTAGTATTCTCAGCGTGAGAATTCAGAAGTTGTGGGCTCTGTCTGATCTTGGCTTTGTTGGGGATGATGCCCTAAAGTCTCGTGTTCTGTAGTTTGTAAACATATTTTGTACGAACGCTTGTGATGTATAATATATGATATTTTCTTCACTACTTGACTTTGTACATTGGATATTTTATTTACTTTGCCACAAACCAATAAACTAAAATCCTTGGTTGTCATTATGTAACTTAAGCATGTATGTGGCGACATACAAGTGGATAATGTCTTAAGTGATAACCAAAATGGTCTATAGTATATGGATATAGGAGGGAAACCTTATCCTGATAATGCTATGGATGCGACCCGCTTTGTGGAACAAGTTAAAAGTGTTGTGACTTGCTACAGATGGTATGATCCTAATCATTCATATGGGACCGTGCGAGCGGGGGCATGCTATACAAAAAGTTTGTATAAAACCTGACCACAAAGTGTTAACGTCTCGTTATATAACGTCGTTCATGACAGGGTCTTCACTTCACTAGGATGACCATAGGTAACATGACCTCAATTCTGAGTGAGTTAGGAACTCCTGCCATTGAGGGCGGTCATTTGATTTACATGGGTGCGAGTGGCCAAGTCGCCAACTCAAACCTACCACTTTGGGGATTTGTCTGATTTGGGAGCTAGGAACTCAGTTACACGAGATGTAATTCACTTCTTTCCCGAAGCAATGGTAAGTAGATAGATTGCTCCCTTAAGGGTTGATCCTGGGGCTTGAACGATGTGGCTCCACATACCTTTTCATGGCCCGAGAGGTGTTCACATAGTAGAACAATGTTGTATTGTTCATTAGAGATATCAGTGGTACTTAAGGAGTAAGATGTAACAATAGAGACAAAACGATAAATTTACCTAGCTATACTTACGAGCATCTATGAAGGGTTTTCGTACTGAAGCTTTGATATATCTGATGGACACAAAAATATATTTGTGGTAAGAAGAATTCAGTTGTCGGTCTTTAGTGGAATGTCTGGTAGTTAACGGTTAGTGGATCTCGTGACTAAAGAGTTAGTCAGCTATTCATGTACCATTGGAGCTTCGAGTCATAGGTCCATAAGGTCCCATTGGTAACTTGGATACAAGTTGAGATCAGTTTTTGGGTCACTTTGAAATGTTCAAATCAACAAGAGGAAGTTCGATTACATATGATATAATTGAACTGGTTAATTATATATGATTGACTAAATGTATGAGATACATTATTTTGGAGGAAATTGAATATAAATATGATTTATATCAAGTATAGTAGAAAATACTATGGTTGATATATGACATCAAACTATAGGTTATGAATATAATATAATTGGACAGTTATGGGATAATTGCCTAGTGTTTTCTCCGTAACCATATGATACTGGGAAGTTCAATTTGGTTTTGCAACTGAATAATAAAATAAAAATTGTTTTCATTTTGCAGAAAGGTCGAAAGAACACGATTATTTGCTCGTGGAGTGTTTTGCATTCGATCGCCTAGTAATTTAGAGCCTATTTGATAGCTCGTGTTTGCTAAACGACCGTTTACACCCGTGCACGCATTTATTAGACGATTGCTTATATTTTTCTAAACGATCGCTTAACGCTCGAGCTTTACTAAACGATCTATAGAAGATCGCTTAACTTTTCCTACAAGATCGTGTACCTCGCCTAAACAATCAAACATCTTATTTATACGATAGACGCGCCTTTCTTCTACTTGCTTGATCGTTGTATACGATCTCTTTTCCTTCTACCCTCTACCAAATTTGAACAGAGCCCACTTTTAGATTCTCACTCTGATAATACTAAAGGCTCCAAGTGGTGGTGTCATCCCTTTCTCCTACTGTTTGTGTGAAGCCGTTCGTGGTAGACGACTGGGGTGTTGTTGAACGTTAGCCTGCTGTTCTAGTGAGAGAACAAGGAGGCCGTGCGTGGAGAGAGCGAGATTTACCGTGAAGATAGTCTTCAACTTGTAAGTTCCTCGTTCTTTTGTTTATTTATCTTGATACATGTCGATAATTTAGTTGTTTCTATGCATATCTATTTGAGTGAATGTACATATGGAAATTCTGTCACAATGGTTTGGAAAGACTCGCTTTCGCTCATAGGTACTCTTGTATAAAAGTTCATTCAATTGGTATTAGAGTCAGGTTCTGATATTCCAAATTCATTGATGCAAAGAATTGCTTATACATTCTTGGTGGGTAAAAGCATGTTTACTCTCTATTTTAAGAGTTAATTCGTTTGTGGATGTGTTGATTAACGGAGTTTTCTGGGATGAAACCTCGGATTGTTAAATTCTTTTACATTACGAGTTAATCGTAAAGGCCCCTACGTTTTTTGGTATTATTAACTGTTATCGAGTCTGTATTCAAAATTGTTTAAGTCTGTGAGTTGTTCGTGAAGAAGCTTCATAGCTAGGGTTGCTATTCGTTGAAGGATGAAGACGACCAAGCATTGGTCGGGTCGTATAGACAATGGGGTAGACGATCACTAAGTATCAGATACTCGGAGCTTTTTTGAGTGCATGCACTAGATGATCGTTTAGCTCAGCAAGCTTCATTGTTTAGTTACTGACTATCGGGCTTCGTAGCTTCATTGTTATCTAAGCGATCGTTTATCAACCATGCGTTATCGTCTAGTGTGCTAAGCGATCATTTACCTGAAGGCGCCTAAACGATGGGAGCTTCACCTGGCAGTTCAAGACCCGGTTTGCCTGTGAACCAGTTTGCTCGGTGGAAAAATGTAATAGATAAAATTTTTCATTCTGATTTTTTGAGGTGGTTCATCCCGATCCATTAATCTATGATTTTATACATGAGATGTATGCTTTATTTTATATGTCATATGGTATATACATATAGAAAAATCCCACCTTAGGTTATGCATTGTCATGCATCATCTCTTCATTATAAGTGTTATGATTTAGAGAAGCATTATTAAAATTATGTAAGAGCATGCTCATGCATCATATAATATAAGAGTTATATTTATGCATGCATAAAGCATAGGCATGCATCATCTTTATATTATAATTGTTATAGTATAAGGGTGTATGGAAAGTATGTATGCTTGGTTGTTGCATGTATATAAAAATTATGTATAGTAATGATCAGACATTGCATGAAGCATGATACATAGGTTAATTTATAATGGTTATACATACCTTGTTGTGTAGCAATATATATTTTAGTTGTTTCTTTTATAAAAGTTATAAAGAAATCATAATTAAAATCTATAAGAAAGACAAGTATGCTTAGTTTTAAATCATGGTTTTAAAATGTTTAAAACTTGGATGAGATAGACTTAAGATCACGGTTCTAATATGATTAGCAACCTTAGGCTTTAATCTTTATTAAATTGACTAATACAAGGTTAAAGTGTAGCAAATCTATCTATAAGGGACCTTTTATCTAAGGCGGGTTCTGTCTAGGCTAGGGTATTTAAGGTGACGGAAATGTAACACCCTACCTGGGAACCTACCTGAAAAGGTGAATTAGATAGATTTAATGTATGCATGTAAGTTAAGGACAATCCATTAAAGAGTTTAACTTGAACTTGTTTTATTTCAAAGACAAAAGTTTTTTTTTAGCGGACTTAAATGAATGACTTAGATTAGAATCAGTAGCCGGATTGTCTAGGTTAATGAACCCCTATGTAAAACATTCAGTGGGAGGTACTTGGGGCATTTGATGCTTCATTTAAACCTTTCGCGTTTTTCCTTTATTGTCTACACCATGAGACCTACCCTCGGCCTCGTGGCACCCTAGAAGTGTCCCCCCTAAAGGATGGTGTTTGGGCAGGTCAATATCAAGGTGGATGGAGAGAATGTTCATAGTAAGTGGGAGCAAGAAGTGTGACAACATATCCCACGACCTCTCTCGTTAGATTGAATAAAGTTTATGTGTATCGCCTCGAGGCACCTTGGGAGTGTCCCCTTATAGGATGGCAATTTTACGCGTTTCTTTATTTGATCTTCTGTAAGAGGATAAGATTACTTAATCTCTTGTCCTAATCTGCTTCTTTCCTATGGTGGCCCCATTAGAGTGGGACTCTGGCGCCGAAAACGAGGGGTCGCATTTACGCGAAATTGTTAAGGGTTAACAATTATTAACCAAATAAATGGTGGTTGTTAGGTTCAGTTCCAAGAGTTGGTTCTGCCTGATGGTTGAGAATGTCTCATCCCAGTGAAGGGGCATCTGATCACCCCACCGATGACATTTGTCCTGCCTCGTAGGG
>NC_052357.1:18062203-18086185 GCF_009727055.1 Benincasa hispida | reverse complement strand
AATTGATATAAATGTGGTTTAGCAAATCTTTATAAAAAGTTTGTGCAGTTTTGGTAACGGTTTTAAAATCGGCTACACACAATTTCTTGTGTTAGCGTCGACAAAAACTTTACTGCAACCACTATTCAAGTTGGAAACAGTATAATCATGACGACTACTCTCATCAAGGATACTCAGTTTTTCCCTTTACAAGATCTGTCCTTCCTTTCCAGCTCCAAACGCTAAGTCAAAAGGTTCGGGAGGCTAACGAGGATGGATTACGGCCAACCACGAGCAAGGCCTAAGTTATATCTTGGCCGAGTCTTGACGTGTTGGCCAAGAGCATGAGCTCATGTCTCAGCACGTGATCATGGATCCTTATGGGGGATGTACTCGTGAACTCTGAGATAGCTCAACACTGGGCTATGAGGCTCTGAAATACATATTCAACTCCAAAATGGAAGAAGACACCTATGTTTGAGAACATGTGCTTAATATGATGGTCCACTTTAACGTAGTGGAGATGAATGGGTCTAGAATCAATGAGGGTAGTCAGGTTAGCATCATCTTGCATTCTTTGTTGGAGAATTTCCTCCACTTTATTAGCAATGTGATTCTTAACAAAGTGGAATATATCCTTACAACTCTCCTCAACGAGTTGCAGACATACCACTCTTTACTGAAAAGTAAGGAGAGGAAAAGGGGTGAAGCAAATGTTGCCTTGTCTTCTAGAACATTCCATCGAGGTTCGACCCCAGGAATAAAGTCTGCACCTTCTACTTCTAACTTTGGAAATGGGAAGAAGAAAAGGGGTGGTAAGGGGAAAGGGAAAATGCTTGTTAACCCACCACCTATCATCTAGAGAAGGCGTCCGCCGCCGGTTGAAAAAAGGAAAATGTTTCCACTGCAACTAGGATGGACACTGGAAGAGGAATTTTCCTCATTATTTGAAGGAAAAGAAAGCAACCAAGGCTAAGGTCAAGACGGACAAAGGTAAATATGATTTACTTGTGCTAGAAACTTGTTTAGTAGTTAATGATGATTCTACCTGGATAATTGATTCGGGCACCACTAATCACATTTGTTATTCTTTTCAGGGGATTAGATCCTAGCGACAGCTGGAGGCTGGTGAGTTGACAATGCGAATAGGCACCGGGCACGACGTCTCAGCTGTAGAAATGGAAGGCATCCAGTAAACTTTACATAATAGGTTTCTTGTATTAAAAGATGTTTTTGTTGTTCCTGAATTAAAAAGGAACCTTATTGCTATAAAGTGTCTGTTACAATGTAAATACATGCTTTCTTTTAATGTGAATAAAGTGTTTATTCATAAGGATGGTGTTGAAATTTGTACAGCTAAACTAGACTGTTAGCCTTAAGTTTCTTCCATAACATAGAGATGTTTAAATATGTCGTAACTCAATCTAAACGTTAACGAATTTCTCCAAAAGAAAATGCCCAACTTTGGCACCTTCGATTAAGGCACATCAATCTCAATAGGATTGAGATATTGGTGAAGAATGGCCTTCTAAGTGAGTTAGAAGAAAATTCTTTACCGGTGTGCGAATCTTGTCTTGAGAGTAAGATGACTAAAAGACCTTTTACTAGAAAAGGTTATCGAGCCAAAGAGCCCCTTGAGTTAGTACCTTCTGACCTTTGTGGTCCTATGAATGTTCGAGCTCGAGGTGGCTATGATTATTTTATCAGTTTTATTGATGATTACTCTAAGTATAGATATGTTTATCTAATGCAACAGAAGTCTGAATCATTTGAAAGTCCAAAGAGTTTAAGGCTGAAGTTGAAAATGCATTGGATAGATGGATTAAAACACTTCGATCAGATCGAGGTGGAGATTTTTTGGATTCGGGGTTCCAGGACTATTTGATAGAACATAGAATCATTTCCCAACTTTCAGCGTTGGGTACACCTCAGCAAAATGGTGTAGCGGATAGGAGAAACAGAATCTTGTTGAACATGGTTCGTTCGATGATGAGTTACGCTTCCTTACCGGACTCGTTTTGGGGTTTCGCAGTGGAGACTGCGGTATACATACTCAACCGTGTTCTTTCCAAGAGTTTTGCTAGAACACCTCTAGAGCGGTGGAACGGGCGTAAAGCTAGTTTACGTCACTTCCGCATATGGGGTTGCCCAACACATGTGCTTAAGCCAAATCCCAAGAAGTTGGAACCATGGTCGAGGTTATGCCTCTATGTAGGCTACCCCAAAGGTACACAAAGGGTTACTTTCATGATCCGTCAGAAAATAGGGTGTTTGTTTCCATGAACGCTACCTTCCTAGAGGAGGATCATATAAGGGAGCACAGTCCACGGTAAAGTCGTGTTACATGAATTTTCCAACAAAATTACTGAAACTTAAATAAGAGTTGTTGAAGGGTCTGTTTCATCCACAAGAGTTGATGATAGTTCATCTAATAGGTTGATTCCACCTCAAGAGTCGAGGGAACCTCAATACAGTAGGAGGGTTTCGAATCCACTTGTTCTCTATCTGGGTTTCACGGAAATCCTAGCTATGGTAGCAAATGGCGAAGTTGCGGATCCATTGTCTTATCGGAAGGTAATGGAGGATATAAACTAAGATGAATGGGTCAAATCCATAGATCTCGAGATGGAGACGATATACTTCAACTCAATATAGGATTTTGTAGATCAGCCTGATGGGGTAAGACCTATAAGTTGTAAATGGATTTATAAGAGAAAATAGGGTGCTGATGGGAAGGTGCAAACCTTTAAAGCTCGACTTGTGACAAAAGATTATACCCAGGTCGAGGGAGTCGACTATGAGGAGACTTTCTTGCCTGTTGCCATATTGAAGTCGATTTGCATCCTCTTGTCCATTGCCACTTATTATAATTATTAGATTTGGCAAATGGACGTCAAGACGACATTTCTAAATGACAATCTCGAGGAGACCATTTACATGGCACAAACCGAGGGATTCATTGCCCAAGGTCATGAGAAAAAAAGTTTGAAAACTGAATCGGTCTATTTATGAACTGAAACGGATGTCTCGATCTTGGAACATTCGGTTTGATATTGCTATTAAATCGTATGGCTTTGACAAAAACGTTGATGAACCTTATGTCTATAAAAAGATCATAAATCGTTAAGTAGTTTTCTTAGTATTGTATGTAGATGATATCCTACTCATTGGGAATGATTGCAGTTAAGAACTAGTTAGCGACCCAATTCCAAATGAAAGATTTGGGAGAGACTATGTTTGTTCTAGGTATACAGATATTTCGGGATCGTAAGAACAAAGTGCTAGCACTGTTTCATGCATCGTACGTTGACAAGATGTTACTCAAGTACTTGATGCAGGACTCTAATAGGGGCATACTATCATTCAGGCATAGAGTCACTTTATACGCCTCAAGAGGTTAAGGACATCAGATGGGTCCCATATACATCTGTCGTTAGTAGTCTGATGTATGCAATGCTCTGTACTAGGTCAGACATTTGTTATGCTGTGGGAATTGTCAGTAGGTATCAGTTTAACCCAGGCTAGGGTCACTAAATTGCAGTGAAGAACATCATCGAGTATCTTCAGATAACGATGGACTACATGCTCGTGTATGAGTCTAGGGATTTTATTCTTACTGGATACACAGATTATGACTTTTAGACTGGTAGGACTCTCGCAAGTCCACTTCAGGGTCAGTTTTTACTCTTAATGGAGGAGCTGTAGTATGGCGAAACACTAAGAAGGGTTGCATTGTTGACTCCACGATGGAGGCTGAGTATGTAGTGGCTTGTGAAGCTGTTAAGAAGGTTGTTTGCCTCATAAAGTTTCTGATAGAGCTGGAAGTTGTTTCAAAGCTGCTACAGATGGTCTGATCCTAATCATTTATGTGGGACCGTGCGAGCGGGGGCATGCTACAAAAAAAAGTTTGTATAAAACCTGACCACAAAGTGTTAACGTCTCGTTATATAACGTCGTTCATGACAGGGTTTTCACTTCACTAGGATGACCATAGGTAACATGACCTCAATTCTGAGTGAGTTGGGAACTCCTGCCATCGAGGCCGGTCCTTTGATTTGCATAGGGCGAGTGGCCAGGTCGCTGACTCAAACCTACCACTTTAGGGATTCGTCTGATTTGGGAGCTAGGAATTTAGCTACACAAGATGGAATTCACTCCTTCCTCGATGCAAGGGTAAGTAGATAGATTGCTCCCTTAAGAGCCGATCCCGAGACTTGAATGATGTGGCGCCACACACCTTCTCATGGCCCAAGAGGCGTTCACATATAGTAGGACTATGTTGTATTGTTCATTAGAAGGATTAGTGGTAATTAATAAGTAAGATGTAACTACATGGGCAAAACGGTAAATTGGCCCAACTGTACTTATGAGCATCTGTGAAGGGTTATCGTACTGACAATTGGTTATATCCGATGACACAGAAATATATCTGTGGTAAAAAGAGTTCAACTGTCGGTCTTTAGTGGAATGTGTGATAGTTAACGGATGGTGGATCTCGTGGCTAAAAAGTTTAGTCAGCTATTCATGTATCGTTGGAGTCTCAAGTCATAGGTCCATAAGGTCCCCTTGGTAGCTTGGATACAAGTTGAGAATAAGTTTTTTGGTCAGTTTGAAATGTTCAAATTGACAAGAGGGAGTTTGATTATATATGATATAATTGAACTGGTTAATTATATATGATATGATTGACTAAATGTATGAGATATATTAATTTGGAAGAAATTGGATATAAATATGATTTATATCAAGTAGAGGAGAAAACACTATGGTTGATATATGATATCAAACTATAGGTTGTGAATATGATATGATTATATTTATTATTTTATTATTTAGACAGTTATGGGATAATTGCCCGACGTTTTCTCCGTAGCCATATGATAGTGGGAAGTTCAATTCGGTTTTGTAACTGAATAATAAAATGAAAATAGTTTTTATTTTGCGGAAAGATCGAAAGAACACGATTATTTGCTCATGGAGTGTTTTGCATTCGATCACTTAGTAATTTAGAGCCTATTCGAAAGCTCATGTTTGCTAAACGATCGCTTACACCCGCGCGCGCATTTATTAGATGATCACTTACATTTTTCTAAACGATCGCTTAACGCCTGAGCTTTACTAAATGATCGTATAGACGATCGCTTAACTTTTCCTACACGATCGTGTACCTCGCCTAAATGATCAATCATATTGTCTATACGATAGACGCGTCTTTCTCTCACTTGCTTGATCGTTGTATACAATCTTCTTTCTCCTCCCTTTTATGAAATCTGAACAGAGCCCACTCTTTGGATTCTTACTCCGAGAATACTAAGGGATCTAAGTGGTGAAGTCGTCCCCTTCTCCTGCTGTTCGTGTGAAGTTGTTCGTGGTAGACGACCGGGGCATTGCTGAATGTTAGCCTGCTGTTCTCGCGGGAAAGCAAGGAGGCCGTGAATGGAGATAGCGAGATTTGTTGTGAAGAGAGTCTTCAATTGGTAAGTTCCTCGTTCTCTTGTTTATTTATCTTGATGCATGCCGGTAATTTAGTTATTTCTATGCATATCAGTTTGTGTGAATGTACATGTGGAAATTTTTTCACAATGGTTTGGAAATATTCGATTCCGCTGATAGGTACTCTTGTATAAGAGTTCCTTCAGGCTTAAGGAAGAGACTGGAGGTCTACGATCGAGTAGACGATCAAGCAAGTGGGAGATAAGTCACTGTCTATTGTATAGATAATGTGCTCGATCGTTTAGTAAACAGCATCCTATCGTATAGACCTACCACTCGATCATTTAGCTACAATCAGTTGAATGACTATCGTATAGTCAAAAGTAAGCGATCCTTAGCTGATCGTGTAATCTCTCAATGTTATCGCTTAGTGAAACTCTTTCATTTGATAGCTTATCCGTGAGAACTTTTGAATGAAGTAACTCTTTAAATTTAGGAAAACAATTTTCCTTTTATCTCACGATTACCATAAAACTACCAATAACCTCCCACTCAATCAGTTATTAGAGAAAAATAATTTAATCATCATATAATTAATATATTATAAATAAATATGATAACCAACTTACCATATTATATTTATAACCTATAGTTTTAATATTTCATCATATGAAACATATAAACCATAGTTCTTTTTCTATTTTGTGGTACTTGATGTAAATCATATTTACATCAATTCCTCCACTTGATGTATCTCATACATCACATCAATTATATCATATAAAATTGAGCTTCCTCATGTTAATTTGAACACTTCAAACTAACCCCAAAACAGATTCTTAACTTGAATCCATTGAGCTACCAAGTGGACCTTATGGACCTGTAGCTTAAAGCTCCAAGGGTACGTGAATAATTGATTAAACTCTTTAGTCATAGGATCCACCATCCATTAACTTTCGGGTACTCCACTAAAGACTGGCAGTTGTACGCTTCTCACTACAGATATATTTTTGTGTCCATATTAACCAATCAACAGTATGCTAACCCTTCACAAATCGCTCATAAGTACAGTTGGGCTAATTTACCATTTTGCCCCTTAGTTACTCTAACTCCTTGAGTACCACCGATTCCTCTAATGAACAATAAGTCATAGTCATACTATGACTGGTTCCTCTCTTCCAAAGAAAGGATGTGATCACTATGTTCAAGACTCATAATCAGCCCTTAAAGGAGCAATCTATCTACTTACCCTTGCTTCGGGGAAGAAGTGAATTTCGTCTTGTGTAACTGAGTTCCCAACTCCTTAATCAGACAAATCCCCAGAAAGGCAAGCTTGTTGAGTTGGCAATCTGGCCACTCTCATCCATACTAATCAAAGGACCAACCTCGTAAGCAAGAGTTCCCAAGACACTCAGGATTAAAGTCATGTCACCTATGATCGTTTTAGTGAGATATAAGTCTCAATTATCAATTGCATTATATAAAGAGATGAATCATCTCGTGGTCCGGTCTTATACAAACTCTTTATATACAACACCCCCGCTCGCATGTCTCCACGTGAATGGTCAGGATTAAACCATTTGTAGTAGTTCACAACACTTGTAAACTCTACAAAGCGGACCGTATCCATAGTGTCACAAGGATAAGGTATCCCTTCTTTATCCTTATACTACAGACCTTTTAGGTTATTACTTAAGGCATGATCCACTTGTATATCTCATTACATGCTTAAGTTTACATACAATAACCATAGATCTTTGTTTAATGGATATGAGTCAATGGAAAAAAAATAACTCTTATTTTATTATTAACGATGTGTACAAAGTTTACAAACTATGAAACTCTAGGAGAATTATAATACCAATCCCAACACTCTAGTTTATAAAAATCTTCATAATTTCATTTATTTCTTCAAAAAAAAATATATTTTAGACATAATAGAAAAACTCCACTATTAGCGCAAAAGGAAGACCTAACCTGAAGAGGTCTGTTACCTTACAGATATGGCATTCATTTGTCAAAGGATCAATGTCCTAAGACACCTCAAGAGATTAAGGATATGAGACGCATTCCCTACGCTTCCGTAGTAGGGAGCCTGATGTATGCAATATCATGTACTAGACCTGACATATGCTACGCAGTTGGGATAGTCAGTAGGTATCAGGACTGCCGTTAAGAATATCCTCGAGTATCTTTGGAGAACGAGAAACTACATGCTCGTGATAGTACTAAGGATTTGATCCTTACTGGATACACTGACTCTGATTTTCAAATCAATAAAGATGCAAGAAAATCTATATCGGGATCAGTGTTCATTCTGAATGGAGGAGCAGTAGTGTGGAGAAGTGTGAAGCA
Source organism: Benincasa hispida (assembly GCF_009727055.1). Lineage (NCBI taxonomy): Eukaryota > Viridiplantae > Streptophyta > Magnoliopsida > Cucurbitales > Cucurbitaceae > Benincasa > Benincasa hispida. The sequence goes on along the minus strand of NC_052357.1, from coordinate 18,078,418 downwards.
AAACTGTATTGCGGACTCTATAATGGAAGCTGAATACGTAGCTGCATTTGAAGCAGCAAAGAAAGCAGTATGGTCGAGGAAATTCTTGACAGATTTGGAATTCGTTCCAAATATGCATCTGCCTATCACCCTATATTGTGATAATAGTGGTGCAGTTGCAAATTCAAGAGAACCAAGAAGCCACAAGCGCGACAATCATATTGAGCGCAAATACCATCTTACCCAGGAGATTGTACATTGTGGAGACGTTATAGTGACCCAGATATCTTCTAAGCAAAACATTGCTAATCCTTTTACAAAGGCCCTCACAGCTAAAATGTTTGAAGGTCACCTACAGAGTCTAGGTCTACGAAGTTTGTAAACTAGGACAAGTGGGAGAACTTTTGGGTATATGCCCTAGTTTATTGTATTCATATATTTTTTGTACTTATATGTTTCTCACTTAAATTCAACATTATGATACTCCACTAGGAGTTTTAGTCCAGGTGGTAGTTTGTTGGATTTTATGACCTAAAACTCGTAGTTTGTAAATTAATAAACATATTCTGTTTTTTTTTTTCCGATAGGTTTGTTATTGAAATTGTAATCTTGAATCAAATAAACTAAGGTCCTGAGGCTATTTAATGTAGTTTGAACTTTATGTAGTGACATAAATGTGGATCAAGTTCAAATATATAGCCAAAATGGTCTATAGTATATGAATAAGGTTGGGCGCCTTATTCTGGGGACACTATGGATGCGGCCCATTTTGTAGTTAGTACAAATTATGTGATCCTAAGTCATTCGTGTAGAGACATGAAAGTGGAGGCATCCTGTGTAAAGAGTTTACATAAGACTGAACCATGAAATAATCATTTTTTACGTTCTAAATGTCGTTTTATGTATAAAATTGACTATTTCGTTATTTGGTGACCTAAGTAACTTAATCTTAATCATGAGCTAACTATGAACTCATGTTCACTCGAAATTATCCTTAGATTTGCATAGGTGAGGGTAGCTCATTATCGCTGGCCCAATAAGCCTCCCATTTCAGGGGTAAGATCAGGTAGATAGGTGGAAACATAGGGTGCAAGACGAAATTCACTCCTACCCGTTATAGGGATAATAGATAGGTTGTTCCCTTTAGTACTGAATCCAGGTCTTGAACAAGGGGCCCCACCTTCTCCTTGGCCCGAGAGGGGTTCGGTTTATAGGTTGGACCTTAAACCAATTATTCATTAGAGGATCAGTGAAACTTAAGGAACAAGATGTAGTCTTGGGGGTAAAACGGTTTTTATGACCCAGCCGAGATTACGAACAACCTGTGAAGGATTAGCTTACTAATCATGGTTATATCAAATGGACACAAATATATCTATATTGAGGGGAGTGCAACTACAGGACTATAGTGGAATGACTCGTTAGTTAACGAATGTTGGTTAGCTCCATCTAAATTGTTTAGTCAGCTAATCTCAAATCGTTGGAGCCCATGATCTATATGTCCATTAGGTTCCCCTACTAGCTCATATGGAATAAACTTAGAACAGTATGATAGAATAATTCGAATTGTTCGAATTAGGTAAAGAGAGAGAAACCGACAAGTATATGTCAATGTGATTTAAATATCAGGAATATGAATACGTTCATATTCGGAAGCTCGAAAATAATGGAAATGGTTAAAGATGTAAAAAGTCAAAGAGTTGACATTTGACTTTGAAAAGTAAAACTTTGACCGACCTTATATTCAAATGCGATTTGAATTTCGAGAAAATGAATGCGAATTCATGCTCGAGAGGTCAAAATTAGTCAACATGGAAAAAATCATAAAAAGTCAAAATGTTGACTTTTTGGTCAAAGTTTGACTTTGATAAAATGACTATTTTGCCCTTTGACTAAAGTTAGTGGGAAAATCCAAACTTTTGTTGGATAATTCCACTAACAAAATAGTAGGCTAGGTGTTGGCTTATAATGGAGACATTAAGCCCACTTAGATAGTAGATTCTAGTTGTTGGGTTTTTATGAATTGATTTCATTCAATTTTTACATGGCTCTTTTCAATAAATATGAGCTTTGAATTTGGATTAAAAAATTTTGGTCATTTTTCCAAAATTGTTTCCAAAATTGGGCTGTGAAAAAAAAAAAGAAAAACCCAAACCGAAAGAAATTCCATTTCTTTTCTATCTCTTTCTCTCTCTTGAGTTTCTTCATCCATCGAGTCCCACAATCCGATTCTGAGTCCAGAGAATAGTAGGTCAACTCTAGTGGTGGTCTGGAAGAGTTCGGATCGAGATTCAGCAAGGAAAAGCGGTTTTCAGGAGCTTCAAAGGTTGTATGCTATCCATTTTAATTTACTGTATTTTTTCCTTCAATTGCATGCTATTTTCCTTTAAATTAAAAGCAATTAGAGTGTAACTAGGTCCTTTTTTTGCTTCGTATGTCTCTTGTTCCATTAGATATGAGTTAAGATTAGAAATGGCACTTACTCATAGTTGGATGTCTGCATGACACCTGTGGGGGCAAGCTAAAATGAAGGAAAGTAACAAAGGCCAACGCGTCCTAAACTCCACTATCTAAGCCTAAGAAAGAGAACATAAAGCTTAGATAAGAGTTTAGTCGTGAAAAGCACTTGCTCATAGTTGGATGTCCACATGAAACTTGTGGGAGAAAGCCAAAACGAATGTGAGTTACATAAATCGACACATGTGTAGTCTTTAAGAAATAAAAACCTGCATTTGAAAGATTTTTATAACGAGAAAATCTTCTAACACGTTACTGATCTTGAAATATGGAAATATTTTGGAAAGTAAAAGAGTTTTTTAAGAATGTGCTTGCCGCATAAGAGATCAAGTATATATTTCTTTAGGAAGGGAACAAACTTATATTTCTAAATGCTAATCTTAAACATTGTTAAGTTAAAGGACATGATGAGAGGTGGAGCTAGTTGTGTTAAGGCCATGAGAGTATGTCAAGGAATTATTTTAGAAATGCTCGAGGACGAGCATTGTTCAAAATTTGAGGGTGTGATAACTTGTAGAAATACAAGTTATTATTCTCTCAAAGTTGGAATAATTAAGATTATAAGTGATGTAAACATATTCACGATAAAAGAAAACGCATTAAATTTTATATATGCGAAACTCATGCAAAAGTATCTTGTTAAGTGAAAAACTGCATTACTGACATACTTTAATGTAGGAATTAGAAAAATTTACTAAGTGTTGCAGATAAGGCCAACACAAGAGTCATGCGTCCAACTTACCCGATGCAAGATACATTTGGCTCGTGCAATCCACATCAAATCACAACTTGCAAGCATGGGCATCTGATCAAGGCAGAATGACAGGTAGTTGTCTTAGGGAATGGAATTGAATGCAATCACATTACTAAGTGTTGTTCTGATTGCCTTTATAAAGAGATGTTGTCTACAAGGAGGGGGTGAGTTAGCCGTTTTTTGTTTTTCACCTTTGCCGACTGCAATCAAGAAATAGGAGGGACGATAGCCATTCTCGATTATTGGTAATGAGGTGCTGCTAGAGAGAAGCTCGAGAGAGATATCTCCTTCAACCCTTCCATTGAGTTAGCAAGAACAAGCATAAAAACAAGCCAAAGGGGACAAGAGATTGAACCTTGTGTCTTGACTTCTTCTTTTACTTTGCATTCTTATTCACTACCCCCACGTGATTGAACTAAGATTATATGTATCAAGACTTATTTCTTTAATTCAATCTCAATCTAAACCATTATTCACACCTCCATATGTTAATTTTTCTAAGTTATTTGTGTATGTGAATCTTCTGGCTTAATAGGTGCATAAAATTTGTTGCTTGAATCCACTTGATTAGTTGATTGAAGTGAAAAATTCATTAGTTACTCGAGAGAGTAGTTATATGTTGAGCGCATCAAGCTATGGCATAAGTAATTATAGAGATATAATTATTCATGTCATTTGTATGTTCATTTTAACTAACAGATGCAGCCTAGAGATAGGATAAGTGTGGCATTCGCATCGAGAGATGTTGAGCATGAATTAAAGAACAGACTTCCAACGCATCACACGTACACTTAGATTTTAGTAGACATTTGTACCATTTCTGTTTCATTGTTATTGTGCTTGCATAGGCTTGTTGTTCCCATTAAGAAATCAACGGACATCATCTACGCTTGATCTGATCATCCATGGACATTTTCCCTTTTTTTGTGAACTCCTATTTCCCTCTTGCATGCATGCCAGTAGTTTCGTGTACATAACCAACGCATATCAATAAATTAGAAACCTCTACAACAGATCTAAAGACCAAACCTGCGTTCATGTATTCTAGAATCCCCGCGTTCGACCTTGAGCTTACCAGGATACTTAAGTTAGATTTATACTTGTGTCTAGCTTAAGAGAACTTGTTTGTTACTAGCAATGTGCATGAACATAAATCTATCATCAATCCAATGCATAGCATCATCTTCATACCAAGAGATAGATTAAACATTTTCTTCATAATCATTCATTATCATCATCATTTATCTTCAAAAGCACAAACTCAATTGAAACACAACAAGTCTCTTCCCTCTCTTTCAGTTTTTTTCCTTTGAACTTTTAGTGAAACATTGCTACCCAAATGCCTCATTGACTAACTATTACTGGACTTTTTCACTTTTCAGTCTAACAAGAGCTAGATATGGTACTGCCCTTGGTGTTATTTGTGCACTTCACTTTGCTGGTGTGTTAGAAATGGCATATTTTACTGAAACGAGACCCTTTAATCAAGTGAGTTTCTTTTTGGGATTTTTATGTTTTCAATTTCCTCTCTTTACATTATAATTATCAACTATAATTTGTGAAAGAAACTTGCTCAATGTAATAATTCAAAGCATAAAATGAGAATGTCTGATAGTTAAAATGGTATATCTCTGATGAACCCTTTGTTTCATGTTTAATGGACAGGTGAAGAAATAAAAAGTGTTTTATGTTTTTTTTTTCTTTACATGTATCACTTGTACATTTCTTTTCTCTTTCACTGGATGTCGGTGTGCTTTCAGAACTTGTTTTTTAGGTTCCTTCAAAGTGTAGTTCCTTTTCATGATTAGTTTGTTTTTTTCCATGTCGGATATGCACGTTCATGATTCTGATGCTTCTTGTTTGTCTTCATGTTTGCAATCTGTACAGAAAGCTTGAAGATTCAAATATAGACTTTTGAGCAAAAGGACATAAGGATTGAAGGTTGAATCATTGTAAGTGCTTTAAACTCATGGCCTTTTGCTTTAAGAAACCATCGTGCAAACTATTTGTTTCTCTATACTTAACGTACATGTGAATGTTATAAAAGGATTTTAACGTTTGAAGTAATTATTTGATGTTTATAGGTTAAAAAAAATGTAAGAACTCCCTCTATTTTATTATTTGCCTGTCATTGCAACTTTGCCTACATACTTAAGGATGTTTGATAAACGGATATGAGTTGTTAAGTTGGGTGGGTATTTATTACCCATGTTTGTTAAAGCCATAAAGAAGACTGTGGGTTAGTAAAACCACCTTTTTTACCCACTCAAAACTAACCCTAAAAACCAGTGATATTTTCATTTACTTCTCTCATATTCGCCGTTTGGATTCTCCCCCATATATGATTTTTTTTTAATCGTTAAACTTTTGGAATGTCACTTTCCAAAGTTTCCCCATGGTGGCTGCCATTGCTAATAATTTCTCAGTTCCTTTCATCCAATGCGGAATCCCCTAGGAATCTTCTGGTGTTTTTTTACGCCATTTTTCCTTCTCTCTTCTCTCACAGTTTGGTTTCTTCCCTTATCTTATCTCTTATTTTGCCGTTCTTCTTTCTTCTTCTATTTTCTTTCTGCTGCTATTTTTTTTTCCCCGGATTTTTGTTCTATTTTTCGATTTCTTTCCTCGTGTTTTTATATTTATCTTGTCATTTGTTTACATCTATTTTTTTCTTTATACATCCTAATCTGATTTTCATTTCAAATTTGGTTGCTAATTTAATAGTTTTTTTGTGTTATATTACATAAATATTTTTTCGGTTCATTTAAAATTGTTTTCAGCTTATTTTTTAATTTTAGAAAAAATTGATATGATGATTTGGTTCATTGTCTTTGTTGGATTTATTCCAAGGACCAATTTATCTTATGTTATGTTCTATCTGAAGCCCTCACTGTTTTATATGAAAAATCATTCTATTATCATATTTGTATTTTCTCTGGCTGAACCACCTAATTGCAGCCTACTTGACTTTATTTAAATTTGAGTCGACATTCATTTTAATTAATGAGGTTAGGTGCACTTAAATGCACCCAACTCTTTCCAACAACCACCTCTTTCTCCCTCTTTTGTTTATAGACGACTTCCCCCTCATACTTTTCATATTTCTCCACTGTCTTCTTTGATATAGGGCGTTGGTGTTGAACCTTAAAAAAAAACGTATGTTGTTGTTCGTTACTCCTTAGTTCAATTTATTTTATATTATTTCTAATCTAACTATCATTATTTTGTATTTCGTGTAGGGCCCAAACTAATTACACAAATCATTCATAATTAGTTTGAGGTTTGTCATTTTGACGTTCGAAGTATCCCTTTTTTACTAAAGTTTGGGACTTTTTTTTTATGGAAATATGTTATTTGTTAATTGTTGATCATATTTTTTGGAAATACTAGTTCACAGATTTTTTATTAATGGTTGGTGATATTATATTTTTTAATCTGATACTTCTCAAATTTTTGGTGAATTATTGGTGAAATAGTACTGTTATGTAATTTTTTTTTTATCTAATAACACGTTCATTTCAATTCCTTTTTTTTTTTCCAACTTCAATAAAAACCTATTCTATACATTTTTTGTGTTATTATCAAGTTGGTTTCAATATTAATTTTAGTACGTCTTACTATCGTTTCACAATCAAAATAGAAAATTAATGCTCTTTTTGAAATTATGTAATTGTAATGAAACGGTGGTATTAATATTACAACCAATGTTTAATTTTTGAAAAATATAATTTCTAATAGGTGACATAAGATTTTTTTTAAAAAAAATACACATCAAAATTTATACAATCGATTCACTAAGTTTTGTAAGTATGAAAAATGCATATTTTTTTCTATATATATCGTTTTTACACATAGGAACTAGAGTATGACAACGATATTTTTAGAAGGTGATACAAATTGTTCATAAGCCAATCTAGGGGAAAAAACAAGAAGAATAAGAAAGAGAGGGAAAAAAAAACCCCACTAAGCCCTTAAAAAAACTTAACTAAAATACCCTTAACCCTATCCTTAGAGAAAAAAAAAAAAACCCACTAAGCCCTTGAAAACATGTATTTTTAGATTATTATCGGTACATTGGGAAATAACACCATAAAACTAAACTGTAACCCAATATGCCCAGTACCGACACTTGACATCGTTTGCTATTCTTTCTTAATCATGAAACATAATCCGCCAAATACCTTACCCTTTCAGTAACAACTTGTGTCTCCCTTTCCCTATAAAGATGGATATTGTTGAAGACCTCTTTTCGATCATGAGAATTATTTCGCACTCTCAAATACAGTTGTTCGTAACACTAACCACGTTATTGAACAACTACCAAAGGATTGAGAGACAATTGACATATGCTAGGCACTGTATTAGACAGTTGACCTTCTTCCGCCTCATTTATAATAGTGAATTGACATGTCTTGAAAGCACCCGAATGGATAGACATACCTTTATGATTCTATGTAATATACTAGGTCGACTGGTTGTTTGAAACCAACAAGATGTGTGGACATCGAAGAGATGGTTGTCAAGAATCGGGTGGTACGCATAAACTTTTCAAGGTCCGATGAGATGGTTTCGAGATATTTCAACGCAGTTCTTAGGCCAGTCTTACAACTTCACACTGTTTTGTTGAGAAAACCAGAATCAATCACAAATACATGCACCGATGGAAGATGGAAGTGGTTTCAGGTACAAAATGTACTCAGTTTTTTTTTTTTTTTTTTTTTAATATATGAATACGTCATAAATTTGCATGCAACAATAGATTTTTTTAATTCATTCTCATCGCTTCAGAGAAACAGAATTGTCTAGGTGCGTTAGATGACACATACATTAAAGTGAATGTTAGTGTCGTCGATCGACCTCGATATAGGACGAGAAAGGGAAAGATTGCCATAAACGTTCTTGTGGTGTATGATCAAAATGGGGAGTTCGTCTTCATTTTGCCAGGGTGGGAAGGGTCTGCAACCGATTCAAGGGTTCTTAGGGTTGCGGTTTCACGACTGTACGGATTGAGGGTTCCAAAGGGTGTTATAATAACCGTATACGTTATTTAAATATGCGTACATGCCACAACACACGTGCATGACATTTCGAAATGTGTATAGGATACTATTACCTATGTGATGCTGGATACACCAACGCTGAAGGATTCTTGGTACCGTACAGAGGGGAACGATACCATTTCTCCGATTGGCATGGAGCAAGAAATGCACCAACAACTGCAATAAAGTTTTTCAACATGAAACATTCTCCAGTAAGAAACGTTATCGAGCGAGCGTTTGGGTTGCTAAAGGGGTGGTGGGCTATTTTTAGGGAAAATCATTCTATCCAATACAAGTACAATGTCGAATAATAACTACATATTGCCATATTCACAACTTGATCGCAAGGGAGATGGGAATCGGTGTAATGCTTGACATGCTGGATGAGGAGAATTCTGCATCAGTTGGTCTTTATGGGGATCATATTGAATTTGTTGAATCATCAGAGGAATAGACCAAGTTCAGGGATGACTTGGCGATCGAAATATTTACTCGATGGCAGAGAGTCTGATTATTCAATGTTCATTGCTTACTTTTCTTTTACTACTGAATGGAATTTAATTATGGAATATTCCAAGTATGTTGTGAAAATTTTTTGTGCCAAGACTCCGTGTGAACAAATTAAATTGGAACATATAATTTCAGCAGTTTATCCTTCGTTTGTGCATATGTTTAATTTATAACATGTTTTCATTCAATAAAGTATGCATGCAGCATAATGGTAGGTAATGGTAAGGGGTCCAAACATGTATGGTCGAAGGTGGAGGACGCTAAGTTGGTGGAAGCCCTATTGTATTTGGTAGAGACTGGTTAGAGGTCCGACAATGGGACGTTTTGACCAGAATACCTACAACACTTGGAGTGAATTCTGCATGAGAAAGTGCCCGGGTGCGCACTGAATTAGAACACCATTAAGTGCAAGGTGAGGAGTCTGAAGAAACAATACCACGCAATATCAAAGATGTTAAGGCAGTCGGGGTTTGACTGGAATGAGGAGTTCAAATGTGTCCAGGTCAAAAGGGAGATTTTCGATCTTTGGGTTCGAGTAAGATTATAGAAAAAGAAATGTACGGGTATGTGTTATAATATAAATATTAATAATGTGTACGTGTATCAATGCAAAGTCATCCCAATACAAAAGGGATGTGGAACAAGCCATTCCTATATTACGATGACCTCTCCACCATATTTGAGAAATACAGAGCAGTAGGACAATTAAGTGAGGACCCATATGTGATGGTGACGAATGCATTCAGAGAGTTTGAATATGAGATTCGACTTGGATCATAGGGCTATCACACATCTGAGGTTCGCAAGATAGAATCACCATTAAATCAAGATGGAATAGATGAAGAGCCAACAGAGCAACCTACAGGTAGAGCGAATGTACTTGTCAAGTCATCTCGAGGCAGCAAGAGGAAAGGACTATCATTCCAAGCTGAAATGATCGACATCGTGAGATCGACTGTTGAAATGCAGAATGCACACATGGGTAGACTTGCATCGTGGCAGAAGGAGAAGTATGAATTGGAGTTCGGGCATCGGAAGAAAATAATAAACGCCATATACAACATCGATGGCTTGGATGAGGATGATCAGGTCACCCTTATTGGCCTCCTTGTCACATATATTCAGAAGACATATTACTTCCTTGCAGTACTAGAACACGCGCGGAAAAGGTACTGCCTCCGTCTACTAGGAAGAAACATATAGACTGACCACTGATATTTGAACCAGTACCCCTGTATTTTGTTTATAGTTCTTTTGGATAATAGCAAATGGACAATGGACTGTCACGTCAAAAAGAATGATAGCTTTTGCATACGTCATGACATGTAATTTTTGTGTTTGTATTATGACACAAATATTATAAATATCGAAAAGAACATATATTTTGTGATTTTTTTTGGAAACGGTCACATGTTCAATCGGTTCATATTATTTTTGTGATCTTATGAAAAATGTTATTGTACTATATCACATTCTCACCATCATAATCAAATGAAAGGTAATTATCCCATGTACAATTTCAATTCCAAATATACTATCCATATTATATAAAAATAAAGTGTATAATATGTGAAATAATAATGTTAAGTTAGCAAGATTCAATATATATACACACAATATACCAATTCATTAGTAATTGAGATAATTACCTTCAATATATATACACACATTCTACATTCAATATATATTATACCAATTAATTAAACAACAATATGAAATGTATTTTGTTGGTATGTTTTACAGATTGAAGAAAATTAGAATTATTACAGTTTTTGAAAAGAATATATGAAAAATAATCTATTATGTTCTACAAATTGAGAAAAAAATTGAGATTGTCTAGTTTATGTCATAAATAATTTGAGAAAATATGCGTATATTTGAAAATTAATCAACAATAGCAAATCATAAAACTAAAAAATAAAACAATGAAATAAAAATCAAACAGAAAAAAATAGAACTAATTTCATTAACAAAAAATTGCATCTGATCTCTCAACTCAACTCAACTCTGTACAACAAACACAGACAATAATTACCGACTCAACTCAACTCTGCAAACAAATACAGATAATTTAACTCTCCGGATAATAATTACTAACTCAACTCTCTACTTTTATCATGTACCAAACGTACCCTAAAGTGTAATAGAAACTCAAAGGCGGGAATGTAAAGAGTTTCTCCTACTTGATTTTTTTTCTTATGCTCATGTTCCTTTTATTTTGGATAAATCATATAATCTCATGCCCAAAGAAAATTTTAATAGAGTATAATTAGTAAATTAATTAATTGTCAACAATAAATTTAAAAATAAAAAGAAGGTCGTAATTAAGAACTAAAATGATGGATCGATTTTTTTTTATTACTTCATTCGCAAAGAATTTAAAGAATTTTCTTTAATCATAAGAATTAACTTTTAAGTATAATATGAAATCAAATTATTAAATTAATTTTGTTGAGTTCGAATAGTTCTATTATATAACAAAAAAAAAAAAAGCATAAAAATCTAAATAATTTTTAATATACAAACAAATTAATTAGAAAATTGAATGGTTTGAAAGTAGAAAATAACTTTAAAGGTCACTCCAAAGATTTTGTTCAACAAAAAAAAGAAGGGAGAACTATATATATATATATATATTTTAATTCAAATTAAAAACAACAAAATGTAAACTAAAATTCATTAAGAACGTGGTATAAGATAAAATTAATTTCACTTTAATAAACCTATGAAGATTGAATGGACGAAAGGTTAAAAGTTATAGTAAATAATCTTAAATATTTTTAATTTTTTTTCCAATTTCATTAGCTCTAATTTTTTTTAATTACATTCATCTGCACCAAAATTTTCAAGGTTATTATAAAATTAATGCATGCGATAAGAATAATTAATAAATTAATTAGGACTTTGATGATAGGGTTTTTTAAAAAATTGACCAATTAAAAATATATAACTTTTCGGGATAGTTGTAAATATAGATATTAGACTTAAGTATTAGTAGATATAACATAATGTAACAAAATTACAAATATGGTCAAATTTAAATAGTCTATCAGTGATAGACCATATTATTGATAGGAGTCTACTAGTGATCATATCACTGGTAAGAGTCTATACAAGTCTATCGCTGATAGACTTGGATATAATTGCAATTTTTAAAAAATAATATTATACACTTAGTTATTATTTTTAAAAATGTTATCCATTGCAATTACCCTAATTTTGGGAAAAAACAATTATAGATATTTGTAAATTTTAAAATTTTAGCATATTTGTATTAATAATAACGATGATTTTGATATTATATTTTTATATTTCCACTATATATAGATAATAAAAATATGTCTATTCGATTCTATAATATATAGTGATTTATAGTAAAGAAAATATAGGTTTTTATTATAAAAGAAAGTAAAGGGAAACTATATAACAAAAAACGTATATTATTATAAATATTAATTTTTACTTGAAGTTCAAATAATAAATATATTTCTACGAACTAAAATTAGTAATTTTAAATGAGATTTTTTGTTCATAAATTTAATATTTATTTTAAAAAACTTACTATTTTTTATTTATTAAAAAGGATCAAATGATTATTTAATGAATGATATGAGAATTAAAATGAACCAAAAATGAAAAGTAAAAGTAGTATTTTTTAGAAAAGAAAAGAAAAGAAAAGGAAAAAAAACTCTAATATCACAACCTTGCTAAAAACTACTGGATCAAACACACGGTGACATTTTCCACTAAGCATTCTTAATTCCGAAAACCATAAACCCTGTGTCACCACTTACCGCAAGGCCTGGACCTCTACAGCCACTTCTTCCATTTTTCTCTTTCCATGCGAGTTACCAGATCTGTTATTCCCTGTCTTACTGTAGCCTGAAGTTCCAGTCCTTCGTAAAATCATGCTCAAAGCAACTGCAATATGCTTCGCGATCTTAATCTATTCAATTTCAGTCGCTTCCGCCGATCCAATCCACGGCTGTGGCGGATTCGTCGAGGTAAATGAATTTGTTTATTCGAGTTGTTAAATATGACCCATCGGAGAATTCGCGGGAGTTTCATTTGGAACTTGTAGTTTCGACTGATATCAACTGTTAGATGATGTAGACTTTGAGTGAGAATGATAAGTAAACTATGAAGCATCTTAATGTATTAAGCTTGTTGATGTGGCTTCTGATCTGGGTTTACTATGAACTTTAATGGGTGCGGAGGATTTGAAGTATTGACTGGACCTCGTGAACTGCTAGTACTAGATTTATGGAAGCGGGAGTTCTGTTTTCGTTCTTATTTGTCGTAATTTAATTTAGATCTTCTATGTTGCAGGCAAGTTCGTCGTTAATTAAGTCCAGGAAGCCAAATGATGGAAAGTTGGATTATTCTCATATTACGGTATGTACCATTTTCTTGTGCCTCTTTTGTTATTAGAATCTCCAATCAAGTCCACGAGGCTGAATCATAGAAAGTTGGATATGCTTGAGTTAGGTTCTACATCCCGAAATGTGCTCAGGCAACATTGCAACTAATACTTTGATTTCTATTTTTATTAATTATAATGTAGGTTGAGCTTCGAACAGTGGATGGACTAGTCAAGGACAGAACTCAATGTGCTCCTAATGGCTACTACTTCATTCCAGTTTATGACAAGGTAATTTTTCACTGAAATGCTAATGTAGTCTGTAGATTTTCGCAAAATACAACTCTCACGAAAGACTGAATGGGAACTCCGCTCTTTCTCTGTTCTATTAGTACTAGCCATATATTATTACTGTTGGAGGATATTGCGTCATTTTTCGTATTGATCACCTCAATTTACAGGGTTCCTTTGTAATTACGATAAATGGCCCAGAAGGGTGGTCTTGGAACCCAGATAAGGTTAATCACTTGCCACTCTGTTATAACATTGTTATCACTACAATTTTTCTGGATATATGGTTCGTTTGTTGTAAACATTGACTTTCCTTAAGTTCCACCATGTACAATTTTTTTTAGGTTCCTGTTCTTGTTGATGACTCTGGCTGCAATGGGAACGAGGATATAAATTTTCGTTTCACAGGGTTTGTATTTTTGTTGAGTTTTTATTTTTCCCATTATATTTATATCTCAATGCATCTAGTTGTATATAATAAATTCTACTTTCGAAAATATTTTACTACAGGTTTACATTATCTGGTAGAGTTACAGGGGCTGTTGGGGGCGAGAGCTGTTCCAATTTGAATGGTGGTCCAGCAAATGTAAATGTCGAACTTTTATCTCCTAATGGCGATGTTGTATCTTCAGCATTAACTTCACAGGAAGGGAATTATCTTTTCTCTAATATCATTCCAGGTTTGTTTTTTTTTTTTTTAAAATAATAATTAGCTTAAAGTTTGACTCTTATTACATTTTCTCAAAATCTAGTTGAATTTTCAATTTTCAATTTTCAAATTACTGTTTAGACCTTTTTCCAACTTGTAGTGAAAAGTGGAGTGGAACTGACTATACTGAGCAATAGGGTTTGACCTGTAAATTACAGCATAAAGTGTTATAAGATGCTACTATACTCCTAACCATTTTGAAAGGCAGCTCCATTTGTTTTAAAGAACAGCTCTAAGAAGTTGGTAGCATTGACCATTGCCAGATTGGCTGCAGAAAGAAAATCAATGACTAAAATTATAAACACTTCTAATGAGTTTTATCTTCCTACCAAGTATGAGTACCATGAACATGCCCTCCACTTCCATACAGAATTCCCTCCATTCTTTTTTCCAATCTTTCCTGAACTTGCTTTAAACTTTTTTGCTAGCCAGCATCTCCCTTGGTTAGAGTTGCATGGTAGGAACAAGAGGATACGAAGGTGGTGGCAGTGTGCAAATGTAGGATAGAAAATATGGTTTTCACTTTTCTCCTCTTCGTCGATCTTTTTTCAAACACATCTGGTTCTTCCTTCAAACTTTGTTACTTGCTAGCCGTGTTTCTAGTTTTGAGTTGCCCAGTAGGAAGAATCGGAAAGGAAGGTGCTGGGAACTTGCAAGTAAAGGAAAACTAAGGTTTTCACTATTGGCTTTGACTGTCTCCTTAAAATAAAGGCTGAGACTCTCTCTGGTGTTTGTCATTTGGGCCATCTTTTAGAGTGATTTGGCTTGAATGACATTGTAGGATTTTTTATAGTGGAAAGATCTTTGGAGAAGGCTTGGGATATTATAGTGCTTCTATCTTCTTGTTTGTCTACCCTTTCCAAATTCTATTGTAATTACTCCATTTATTCCCTCATGTCCAATTAGAAAGCCTTTTTGTAATTCCTTCGCTTGGGATTTTCCTTCCTTTTTGTACATTTCATTTTATCCTTTTTTTTTCCTAGGCCACTCTATGTCCTCTTTAGGTGGAGTGGAACAACAGGATCTTTTAGGATACCATTCATGGGGTTCTATAATTTTTTTGGTTTTGGACCAAGCTCAAATAGCCTCTGAGTTTGGGCAGTTTACATAGGCCTTTTGTAACTATTTTATCTTTCTTATTGTTGTAGATTGAAAATTTTCTTATAAATCCTCTTTTAGGAGGCTGGAAGATGTCATATCCCCCTACCCTCTTTGTATCAATTGGTTTGATTTTAATTGCATCGTTTAGTTTCTTATCATCCAAAAAAGTGGGAAAAAAAATAAAAAAGTATTGAAATAGAAAAAAAAGACGACACAAGGAGTTTATGTGAAAAACCCTAATTCAGGGAAGAAAAACCACGGTAGAAAAGAACTTATTATTTTATGTCATGTTTACAATAGACCCAACCTCAGATATAAATAGAATAAAAAAGAGAATTACCCCTTGGGAAGGGTTGGTATTCAGGAAACAATGACACACGGCATCGAGGCATATATCTGATCTCAGATTGGGCGGTTGTGACGATAGAAGGTCAAACCTCAGGGTTACTGTTATCCTTTGTATGGGGAAAATTTGTAACTTGGCGAGTAAAAAAAAGGGTGTAGTGGCCAGAAGTAGTGCTTGAGGCAGAAGTATAGAGCTATGATCTGGGAGTGTGGTGAAGAAATTCTGGTTGCAAGAGAAAGTTTTTATCTGATCTTCACGAGAGTAGTCCAGGGCCTATGAAGCTGTATTGTGATAAATAAGGCTGCATCAGTATTGCGAATAATCCCGTGCAACATGATAGAACCAAAACCATGTGGAAATTGACAGGCACTTTATTTAAAGAAAAGTTAGACCGCGGAGCTATTTGTATCCCTATGTACCTTAAGTCCAACAGATTACCGATGTTTTTACGAAAGGGTTATCGAGACAGACGTTTGAAGCTTGTATTAGCAAGTTGGGTCTTGCCGGATATCTATGCCTCCAACTTGAGGGGAAGTGTTGAAATACGGTTAAATTAGCCCTAAGGGCATTTTTGTCTTTTTACTATATTTGCTAAATTAGGGTTTCACCCTT